>NC_092274.1:4397500-4447500 GCF_036320965.1 Panulirus ornatus
GTACTGTGACCCAGCACAGCGACGCGCGAGACACCCACTTCGTCAGGGACCCCTGCATCTCCGTCGGCTGGACAAAGAGGAGGACGCCGGGCAGTGCAGTTGGCTTATATTTATATAACTTGACGTAGATGATGACGACTGACCCGTGGGACACGTTCCTCACCAGGGTGACCTCGCGGTCGAACCCCGATCACGAGAGTGGGCTCTGGTGTGAAAGTTGAACCACCCAGCCACCGAGGGTGGAAATGTCAAGGAGTGTTTACAAAGTGGACACACACACACACACACACACACACACACACACACACACACACATGCTAGCGTTCCCCCCCTCCCGCCATATTCCCAGGAGGCAGGGAAACAAGACTGGATGTATTTGGAACGAAGAAATCTGTCGCAATTTACCCATGGAAATGATCGCCTCTTGTACTGAATAGTGAATGTAATTCAGGTTACCATTAGAGAGAAAATGTCTTTCCACGAGAGAGAGAGAGAGAGAGAGAGAGAGAGAGAGAGAGAGAGAGAGAGAGAGAGAGAGAGAGAGAGAGAGAGAGGATAATCTCCATTGTTGATAAGTATCTTATCATCATTTTGTAGAAAGTAAGAGTTTGCACACCAGGGCAAGACGAGCCGTCGGATCCTGTCGCACGATGGCCTTGAATCTGCCGGTCCGGCCACAGTAGTTGCGGTGCTCGTTGCATTCTAGAAGACCTCTCCTGACCTCCGCCGCGACCTTATTCTACCCACATTCCTCCCTCGGGTCACTGGCTGCTGCCTCATGGCCCACCTCATCTGCGCCCTGACCCCGCAGCTCTTGGCTGGGGTCGGGACGGTGACCTCCCACACTCACTGTCACTCTCTCCAGTGACCCGTGGCTCCTGATGGAGTGTGATGGAGGGTTGACCCACCTGCCTGGACATGTGGGGAGGCTCCACACTTTATCTGAACATGTGGAGAGGCTCCACACTCCACCTGACCTGTGGAGAGGTTCCACACTCCATCTGATCTATGGAGAGGCTCCACACTCCACCTGAACATGTGAGGAAGGTCCACCATCCACACCTGGCCGTGTGGGAGACCCATTTGCGTCCCCTCTCTCACGCATCCCTCCCGCACCACCCTCCACTCTCCCCTCCACCAAGAGCCATGTCATTCCACTGCACCTCGCTCCTTTCGTCACCCTCCGTCAGACTGAGAGGTCTGTCTTCGCCAGTGAAGGCGGAGGAGGGACGTGTGCCCCAACCCCCCCAAGGCCGCCACTGGTCACGATGTGTCGCCTTCTTCATTATGAAGCGAGTAACAGTTATGAAAGTCAGTATGACCAGGAGGACGGGAGGAAGAGAGAAGGGAGTCACTCTCCCATAAATGGCAAGGGAGACTGCATCATTGATGGCCCTCAGCCACCACCAGTCAGAGCCCGATGGCTCGGGAAATATTCTCGGCATTCGGTAATACCAGCCATCGGGACCTGAGCAGGAGCTCTAAGGTCCTGTATGAGAGTGTCAGGCAGCATCAGGTCCTCGACGTAGGTCCCTAGATCTCCTGACCCTTCAGGCCCGTGATGGGTCGTGTCACGGAGGCGAACCCTCGTCGGAGTCAAGATTTATATATGGAATTTCACAGAGGCAAAAGGTCGAGTCCATCCTCAAGGCCTGCAGCGAGTGCCTCCTGTAGGTGAGGGAGGGAGGAGGCCAATTAAGAGCTGCCAGGGAGGCAATATCACATCTCCCTCTGACCTGTGCTGCAGTGTTGGTAAGGGCACAGCTGCAGCAGAAGCGCAGCGCTGGCCCGGGGCGCCTTTCACTGCCTCACGATGACACAGGGGAAGCCAAGCACATCCGGGAATTGCTTGCTTGTGACCACGTCACCTTCTGACGGTGGTTGGTTCCCATCTGGTGGCGGGGGTCGCCCTGGCCTGCATGTCATCATTAGATAATGCCGAGGTGTAGAACATGTACTGAGAATGTCGTGTCATGCAATAAATCAGTGAGGCTCATGCACCTTATCTCTCTCACACACACACGAGACTCCACACACACACACACACACACACACACACACACACACACATAGATGACAGTGCCCAGCTGAAGTATTTTGTTGATGTAAAGATCAAAGGTAGATTTTGTTTTCCCTTTTCAGACAGGAAGTCGAGACCATATTTTTTTTTTTGTAGTAGATGCATGGATGGTGGTGGTACACTGGACTTTGTTGAGTGGTTTGTGTAGATGGAAGACTCGAAAGTACAAGATCTTGTGAGGCATTCGTTAATCATCAGCACGACACTACGACCCTTGACCACGGCGGTACGACCCTTGACCACGACGGAACGACCCTTGACCACGACGGAACGACCTTTGACCACGGCGGTACGACCCTTGACCACGACGGTACGACCCTCGACCACGGTAGCACGACCCTTGACCACGACGGTACGATCCTTGACCACGGCGGTACGACCCTTGACCACGACGGTACGACCCTCGACCACGGTAGCACGACCCTTGACCACGACGGTACGATCCTTGACCACGACGATACGATCCTTGACCACGGCGGTACGACCCTCGACCACGGTAGCACGACCCTTGACCACGACGGTACGACCCTTGACCACGACGGTACGACCCTTGACCACGACGGTACGACCCTTGATCACGACACTACGACCCTTGACCACGACACTACGACCCTTGACCACGCCGGTACGACCCTTGAGCACGACGACACGACCCTTGGGTATGATGGCATGACCTTTGGCATTACTCATACACATCAATACCATATTTCGTAAAGACCACATCGCCAGAAACACTGGGCAGTTTGAGTTAGTTTAACTTTTGTTTAACTCTGACGTGAGTTAGGCACTTTACAAGCACTGTACCAGCTCCAGTGCACAGGATTTTATAAATATAGGTGAATATAAGGCACTGTGGGAGTATATATGTATATATATGATTCATGTCTATGAATTGCCCATCTTCCACACCGTCTGAGTCACCCAGGTGTTTCTGTACTCCCCAGTGTTGCAGAAAGAGCATCACAGATTCACAAATGGACCTCCATCAAGGCTGGGAAGCGTTGCCATCTTGAGCTGGTCCATCTGTGTGGTGAGGGAAAGCTGTCTGCCGAAGAGGCTTGACTTGGTGTCGGAATGTCTCTGCTGTTGTGGTCAACTCACGCTGTGGTTTAGGAAAGCGTCAGTCGGTGGTGGAGCGAGAGATTCTTCTTCTTCTTCTTCGGATGAATCACGTCTGGTCCACCAGAGAGGCGGGGTCAACACCTCCTTATTGCAGAGGAACAATAGCAACAGTTGTGATGTTTCTGAAGACACACACACACACACACACACACACACACACACACACACACACACACACACACGGTGAGGGCGTGTGTGGGGGTGTTTTAAAAGTTGTCCTCAACACCTGATGATGGTGTTAGTGTTAATAACATGGACACTGATGGCCTTAATGACCCTGGGAACTAACTGGTTGACCTAAACCCCAGTTAACCAATAACCAACCAATAAAACCACAAGATGTGATACATTCTTACGAATAGTTTAACTCTGTGGGGACACAAGTTAACCACGGAAGACGGTATATATATATAAGTCACCCATATATTGAAGACCTGGAACTCGCGAATTCTAGGAAGTGAGCGACATGTAGTGCCTCAGAGCCAGTTCTTTCTACAGTAGTCGCCATCGTCGGGTGTAGCGAGGTTCCCATAAATTTCGAGGCCAAATGACATGTTGTCGTAACACAGTTGCTGTTCCTGGTTCCGCCTGGCCTTGTGTGGCGCAACCTTTCCCCCCATTTTTTATATGCAGTCTTATCATCGACCTAATCCTATATATATATATATATATATATATATATATATATATATATATATATATATATATATATATATATATTTATATATATATATATATATATATATATATATATATATATATATATATATATATATATATATATATATATATATATATATATATTCTGTCATATATATATTCTGTCATGACCTGGATGTAAGGATATTTGAGCCATGCAGTATTGGGTCAGGTTAGGTTGAGCCAGACTGACTGGTGCGCATGACACTGGTCAGGACAGACCGGGTCAACGTTCGCCCAGGTTCCCAGTCAACAGTGCAGGTCGTGTGGGTGGTCACTGTCTGGGAATGGCTGTGCGGGTTGCCTTCTGTAGTAGGGTCAGTTTGGGGGTTTATATATATATATGTATGTATATACCAGCTTTTGAAGATGCTCACCCTAACTCTCTCTCTCTCTCTCTCTCTCTCTCTCTCTCTCTCTCTCTCTCTCTCTCTCTCTCTCTCTCTCTCTCTCTCTCTCTCTCTCTCTCTCTCTCAGTGTTTTCAGGTTTAGTATCAAGTATCAAGGTAGGCAAGATCTAGTTTGTCTTCCCACGAGGATCTGTTTTAACACTTCCCCGCGTGGGAACCTAACCCAAAACTTCAGGTGGAATGCAAAATCGATCTCGTGGGATTCGAACCTGGGCGCTTTGAGGGAGAGTGGAGTGACGGCTGTCAGGTGTGTGTGTGTGTGTGTGTGTGTGTGTGTGGGTCACTGTGGAAGGAATATGAGAGAGGAATGAGAGTCGTGAGATAATAGGTTTAATTGCTGTACAGTAGGATTATTCATAACGCCTTTTTTTTATATAGGACTTACCTCCTTCCGTGAGAGCGCAAAAGTTTCTCCCGACATAAAATGTTAATGTTAACTATTAAGTGTCAAGCCAAGACTTGGGCTCCATTTATAATACAACTTGTGAGTTTGATAGATGTTAATTTAAGTTTTTCTTTTTCTTCATCGTGTTTGCTGTTTGCCTTGCACTAGTGTCTCGAGCGGCCGCCAGGGGACCAGCCTGGCGTTGTCAAACAGTCATCACTGTTGAACAGAGATGCAGAAGGCCGGGCTGCCCCGTTAACCGTACAAGGAGAGTCTAGACAAACAGATAACAGTTTAGATAGTCACCTCGATCGCCTGTTGCCTTGGGTTCGTTAAGGATTAATACCTGTTGAGGTTCCCAGTATAAGAGAAGTGCTGGGCAAATAGAAAGGGAACTGAGGAGGAAGAGCTGCCAAGCGAGACGCAAAGCCAAATAATGATAAAAGTAATTATCAACGACGAGGTTTTGCGCTGTCGGATCAACGAAATGTGTGCTCAACGAGAGAACCGGGCGGGCAGACGCGGCATACCACGTACCCGGAAACTGTGTGTGTCATAAGGCAGGACATAAGTGGGGCAGAAGGGCTGCTGTGGGCTCCTGCCTCACTAGGGCGCGACCCCCCAGGCGCTGTTCCACAACCCGGGTTTATTTACGCTTGTAAGACCCGCCAACCAGCCTCTCCCTCAGCACTGTAGCCAGGCTGGTCCATCCTCCAACTACTGTAGTTAATATTGTAAGTCTTTCCTAACACTGGCAAGTCCCTCGTTGCTTTATATTGTCTTGTTCATAGGAAATGAAAGAGATGATAGCTTTAATGGGTACGAGAGAAGAATATAATGTAAGGTTTCCAACCGGTGATGCACTAGAACTTGTCAACGATGTGTGTGTGTGTGTGTGTCATGAACCATAGACCATAAAATGTCGCAGTGGAAAGATAAGATGTTTGCTGGTGTGTCTGGCGAGTTGTGGGATGGTTGGGACTCGTCCCAGCAGCATGCAAGGTAACGGGAGGAGGGTTAACCCACTGCATACTGATGGGTCTGGGTCCCCCCGCTCTAGTGTGGGAGGGAGGGGAGGAGGACACGACCCTACTGGGTGCACTGATGGTCCATGTGTCGCGTCCAGGGCGTGGGTTGTGGACGAGGAGGACTGGTTTTGTAGAGTAGAGGAAGGGGCCGTGGTTTTTAGGGGGGCGTGGTTTTGTAGAGTGGGAATGGTGCGTTTTGGGGATGTTCTGAGACTGTCATGTGGTGTGGCGTGGTTTGCTTAGGTGGTGTTAGAGGCGTGGTTTCCGGCCGTGGATGACGTGGTTTGTTGAGGGGGGGAGGGGGTGCGTGGTATGCGGAATATGACCCATGAAAAGTGGACGTAGTTGTTTTTGTGGAGGAAATGGGTCGAGGGGCGTGGTTTGTGGAGTAGTGTGCGAAAAAGAGGTCTTGATTATATTTTTTTTGTGGGGGGGAGTGTGTGTGTGTGGGGAGAGGGGAGGAATGGGGCGCAAACCTTGGGAGGAAGAGTCATCGTATGTAGGAAGAGGAAGACTTGCGTTAGTGTGGGGGGGGGGTGGAGAGGAGGGAGTTTGATTGGCTGAAAAAAAGGGTTTAGGTTTTCCCTCTGGATCTGGATAAGGAGTCGGTCATATGAGGGTGATAAGGGGTTACTGATTACGTCATAGGTAGTTTGGCTTGTTCCTGGGATGGCATGGTTGTTATATTGCCCAGGGGAGTGAACATGGGTCGCCTCTTGGACGAACTCATTGTGGTGTGGGAGAAGAGATGATGTGGGTTGTGCTCTTGTTTGAGGGAGAAGCCGTTTTCTACGTGGTTTGTCGTTAGTGAGGAGGAGGATGTTAGCATGAGTGTAGTTCTGTTGTTAGGTTAAGGTGTTTGTGGTAGATCATTGTTTGATGTGTCTCTGCTGAGGGTTGTGGTGGTTACCGGATTGACCCCATAACGGTCAGGTCAAAGGTCAGGGTGACATACCCAAGGGTCGTACGGTCGTTCTCGAGGGTCGTACGGTCGTGCTCGAGGGTCTTACCGTCGTGCTCGAGGGTCGTACCATCGTGCTCGATTGTCGTACCATCGTGCACAAGGGTCGTACGGTCGTGCTCGAGGGTCGAACCGTCGTGCTCGATGGTCGTACCGTCGTGCTCGATGGTCGTACCATCGTGCACGAGGGTCGTACGGTCGTGCTCGAGGGTCGTACCGTCGTGCTCGAGGGTCGTACCATCGTGCACAAGGGTCGTACGGTCGTGCTCGAGGGTCGTACCGTCGTGCTCGATGGTCGTACCATCGTGCACGAGGGTCGTACGGTCGTGCTCGAGGGTCGTACCGTCGTGCTCGAGGGTCGTACCGTCTTGGTTCATTTACATCTCACGTTGTCTGCCAACCCAAAAACGTTTCTCAAGCATATAGCAAAACGTACATGGCGAACGTTTCTCGCCGTAAGTCCAGGTGTTTGCGACACTGTGTAGCCCCATTGTTGGGAAGGTGCAGCGGGTGCCAGGCGGCCTCTATACAGAATGGCTTTGTCATTTCATAGATTTCTCTTTTCTTTATTTACTTGTAAACATAGGAGTGGGTGGGAAGTCATCTTGCTTTCCACACAGATAGTGTCTTATGTGTGACAGAGAGAGAGATTGATGTATTAATGTGCATAAGAAGAGGAGGAAAATTGCTGGAATTCTTGGCTTGACCAAGTCACTTGCTGTGTTGAGTGCCTGGAGTATGTACCCTAGGGGTCAACCTTGCACTGAAGGGTCAGCAGTGTGCTTCAAGGGTCAGCCTTGCACTCAAGGGTCAGCAGTGTGCTTCAAGGGTCAGCCTTGCACTCAAGGGTCAGCAGTGTGTTTCAAGGGTCAGCCTTGCACTCAAGGGTCAGCAGTGTGCTTCAAAGGGTCAACCTTGCATCAGTAAGAGCCAGCATCATGGTTTATGACCCTTATGCCAGTCATCCTAATATTACCATCTTTATCATCATCACACGTAACCACTGCCACCATTGAAGGTACGCTGTGTCATTAGTAGCTGTCTGTTAGCATTCCATATCTCACCTGGCTGCTCCCAGACCATACCTGAACCTATACCCCAGACCATACCTGAACCTATACCCCAGACCATACCTCAGGTTATACCCCAGACCATACCTGAACCTATACCCCAGACCATACCTCAGGTTATACCCCAGACCATACCTGAACCTATACCCTAGACCATACCTCAGGTTATACCCCAGACCATACCTCAGCCTATACCCCAGACTCCCCCTCCCCTCCCCCAGATCATACCCCAGTACACATCCTTGGCCCATATCCCACCACACGCTATATAATGTAATATAGAATATCATACAGTCGAATGTGATGCAATAAATTCCTTCAGTTTTGTTCTTATATCTGCTGGAAATAGTGAAGGCAAGATATTTTGGAAAATGTCTTGTTAGATATATTGTCACACTCACACACACACACACTTATTTCTTTCACTTTTTTCTCTCTTTTTTCGTCGTAACCAGAACTCTGGGCCAGAGTCGTGCGATGGACGTGGACGGTGTTGTACTTCAAATGTCACACACACACAGAGACACGAACGTCGACAATGGCGTGTTGGAGTGGCGGAGGGGTGGGTTGGCGTGGTGGGGGGGTAGGTAAAGTCGTGGGATGTGAACGTGGTGTGTGGGTTGGTTCATTTAGTGGGCAACATGATCTGTGGAGTCGGGGAAAGTTATTTTGCCTGATCGACATAAACCGAACTTTCACTACAGTTCGAACTTGGTCACAATAAGACGGAACTGCAGTTTGAACTTGTGACAATAGAGACAGGTATGTGACGAGCTGGCGGGCCTGGCTTGTCAAGGGGGAATGACTTGACTGGTGGGGAAGACTTGTCAAGGAGGGGATGCGACAGGTGACTGGCATGGCTGGTAAAGTAGTTACCCAAGTTGGCCCTTAGGTCGTTATACAGTAAGGCCTGCCTTACCCATGAAGGACTTACTGGCTTACCTTACCTTCCCTACGGCTCTGCCTTGCCCAAAGATGTCCTCATGCACTCCATAGATGTAGTTGATAGATTTATATAGAGATATACACATCTGTAGATGTAGATCATGTGTAGTTCTCACGTCCAGGATAAATGTTGATGTGGTGTTTATCAGTGTAATTGATAACGTGGGGATTACATTGGATTACATGACTCGTAAAATGTTATGTTTTAAGATGTTTTCTTTGAGATGCCTAAGATCGAGAGATGGTGGCTGGTCTTCCCTCACCCAGCTGTCGTAACCTCCCCTCCTTCCCTTTTAGAAACTCCCCATCTCCCCCTCTTGTGGTCAAGCCCGTCTTGACCTCCGCACCGCCGCTGGTCATGATGACCCCCTCTGCCTCCACCACACACAACCGTCCACAAGACCCGCTGCTGCTAACCTCCCCCCCGTCTCACGTCCATCACAGTGTATCTCCCAGTGATCCACAACATGGCAGAATGAACAGAGAAATTCCTTCCAGTGTTCACTTCACGTCTTCATATATCACCTCTGATCCTCCCAGTGTTTGTGCTGACTTTATATATATATATATATATATATATATATATATATATATATATATATATATATATATATATATATATATATATATATATATATGGGTAACTATATATATATATATATATATATATATATATATATATATATATATATATATATATATATATATATATATATATATATATATATATATATATATATATATATATATTCTCTTCTTTCACTTGGCTTTAGGGGAACAGATAAGATCACGTCTTATTCTCAATGTAAGTGATTGCATTTCATGAATTACCTTGTTTTCTTACACTTTGGTCGAATTACTTTTGATAACTTGCTTTCAGTGGGATCTTTGTATCGTTGCGGTCTAATTACATTGTTAGTTTTCGATGTTATTATTTAATTATTTGCTTTTCTTCCTCTTACATCTCGAGGCTGAAGTGCCGTATCAATTACCTTGATTACCTTATACGTCACCAGTGTTTTTTTTTGTGATTATATTTGTGGCGTTCGTGTTACATTTATTGCCTAGTCTGTTCAGAAGGTTCCTATGCTATTGACAAAATGGCTCTCAGGCCTTTGGGAAGCCATTTAATTGAACGAGGTGGTGCTTCACTACCCCCGAGCTGGGACCTAACCATCCCATGTTACAGTCTGTGGGACAATCAGGACTGGGACGACTTTTGGTACAACACCCCCACACCACCACCACCACATCCCTGGGACAACTTATCCCAAGGTTAGGTTAGAATGCCACTCGCTGTACTTGAACCACGTCTCGTATTATTATTATTATCATTATTATTATTATTATTATTATTATTATTATTATTATTATTATTATTATTGTTGTTGTTGTTGCTGTTGTTGTTGTTGTTGTTGTTGTTGTTATAACTTTACGCAGGTGTAATTCTATTTATAAATGCACTTCAGTTATCCCTCACCGTCACCTTGAGTCTGAAGTTCAGCTTGGTCGACTGTACAAGATATAGTAACATGATATTTCCCTGCCTGTGCACTCCTATATTTGCATGGAATCATTATATCAACGATCTATATCTTTATATATATATTTTCCTATATTGATTGTCATTATATGTGACGCTCCAGAGTACCGTCACACTCCCCACTGTGGGACCCGTTACCTCTTTTATTAATGTGACGTCGTCACACGGGCCTCCATGAAGGGAAACTCCTCTCCGTTCGTCTCGCCTCGTAATAACACGCTAGCTGGTCACCGCTTCATTAACGCCATCTATTGTCCGTAATCCGAAGTTCCTGCTGGGTTTGGATTTTGTTTTTTGCATGTTTAGTGGAATATTCTTCTCTCTTGCAAGGAACTTGTTAAATGTCGAGTAATTTATTCATTTTTTTGTATTGTTTTATAAGACGTAATTTTTTTTTCTATTTTTTAATAAAGTCGAGTATTTTTGGTATATGATTTCAGTAACGCGTTAAAGTCATAATATTATGTTTGTAATATGTGGTAACTAACGAATAGGTGATTTGTACATACGTAAATAGATGGCTACAAGCGAAATAATTATTCACGTAATAATAACAATAATGATGATGATGATAAGAATAGTAATAATAATAATAATAATAATAATGATAATAATAATAATAATAATAATAATAATAATGTAATGATAATGATAATAATGATAATAATAATAATAATAATGATAATAATAATAATAATAATAATAATAATAATAATAATGATAATAATAATAATAATAATAATAATAATAATAATGATAATGATAATAATAATAATAATAATAATAATAGTAATAATAATAATAATAATTATAATGATAATGATAAGATTAATAATGATAATAATAATAATAATGATAATAATAATAATGCAATCCTTCTCTCTGCCATCTTTGAAGACCACATCAGTCCAGAGTTATTGACATGCTTCGTATCGTCAGTTCAGGTTGTATGTTGTAGTGTAGGTGTTGGTAGACTACCTGATATCGTCAGTTCAGGTTGTATGTTGTAGTGTAGGAGTTGGTAGACTACCTGATATCGTCAGTTCAGGTTGTATGTTGTAGTGTAGGAGTTGGTAGACTACCTGATATCGTCAGTTCAGGTTGTATGTTGTAGTGTAGGAGTTGGTAGACTACCTGATATCGTCAGTTCAGGTTGTATGTTGTAGTGTAGGAGTTGGTAGACTACCTGATATCGTCAGTTCAGGTTGTATGTTGTAGTGTAGGAGTTGGTAGACTACCTGATATCGTCAGTTCAGGTTGTATGTTGTAGTGTAGGAGTTGGTAGACTACCTGATATCGTCAGTTCAGGTTGTATGTTGTAGTGTAGGAGTTGGTAGACTACCTGATATCGTCAGTTCAGGTTGTATGTTGTAGTGTAGGAGTTGGTAGACTACCTGATATCGTCAGTTCAGGTTGTATGTTGTAGTGTAGGAGGTGGTAGACTACCTGATATCGTCAGTTCAGGTTGTATGTTGTAGTGTAGGAGGTGGTAGACTACCTGATATCGTCAGTTCAGGTTGTATGTTGTAGTGTAGGTGTTGGTAGACTACCTGATATTGGCTGTGTTGTGGAGGGAAATATGGTGGAGCCTCTTGTGGGTCACACTTTTGACTTACATGATTAAACCAACTTGCATTTCCTGCGCTTACTTACGTACAGGGTCTGTAAGTACAACAACGCTGAAAGTTCTCTGTTCACGTGGAGAACTGTTATAATGGTGTGTGATTGTTCCTTCAAGAACGTATACACTTGTAGGTCACTCATATTAGGTTATATATATCACACTAACAGTCCTCGAGTGGTTAAATAGCAGACAAAACATATCTGTCTCTACAATGTCTTGATGTACGAATCACCAATATTGTTACAACCCATCACTTGTGGATGGCGGGATTTCCAGTGTTTCACAGCACGTGGGGGTTATCCATAACTGGTTATAGATTTTATAAACATTCAGCAAGATATAAAAAACTATCTCAATCACGAGTGGTTGGGTAATTGTTAATTAACGTATGTGAATGCACTTTTTTTTTTTTAACCAAGTCACAGCAGTGTCATTACTGAGACGTGTTTTCAATTTGTTGATCATACTGGAGATCAGTTGAACACTTGTATGAATTCTTGTTCTTTTTTGCTGTCGGCAACAGTTCAGTACTGGAACATACGTCTTTCATTTTAGATTTGTCCACATTATGAACAACAAGTATAGATCACTGTATTATGTTGTATGTTCACTGTGATGACTTAATGTTTACCACAACAAATTGGTATTGGACGTGCGAATTCGCGAAGTGCATAGCCTTAGTGTATACGCAACACATACACACACCTTGACACATTATATACACCGTATATATTCACCGCAGAACACTGTGTATAGCTCCCGCGTCGCTCTGCAGCCTCCGCACTATATATGTGTAGCTGGCGATACGGCATACGGAGCCAGCGACACGGTATACGGAGCCAGCGACACCGTATACACCTCCCCTTGACACCGGGTAAGGAGTGAGGGGGGGCGTGCGCGAGGGAGGGTTGTGGAGGCAGCTACGGAGGGCCCGTGCTGTGGCGCGCGTGGGGCCACACTAACCTGCCGCGTCCAGACGGGCCCGTTGCTCCCGCTGCTGACTGGCTGCCCCCGCTAGAGACCGGGCCTGCGATTCCCCCACGCACTCACTCACTCACTCACGCACTCGCTCACTCACTCACTCTCCCTGGATATCATAGGCTTAGCTGCCTCTCCGAGCATACACACACACACCCACGACAGACCTCAAACACCCCGGCCTCCCGGCTCGTTCTTGAACGCCTCGCCAGTCATAACGCACACATTTCGAAACCACATTCCCCAGTCATGTGCCAGTTACACTTTCTCGTCTAGATTCTGGAGATCATCGAACGCTACAGCACCGCAAACACCGATCACAGCGTCACTACACCCGATGACGTCGTGTTCCGCTCAGCGGACGTGGTAGGCTTCCTGGGCTCTGCAGGAAGGGGGGGGGGGGGAGGGGCGCCCAGGAGAAACTGGACCTCCTGGGATAGAAAGATGATCAGTTAGGTGGTGCCTAGTTCAGCTGGGATAGGCACCTGAACACGACTAAGTTGAACTCACCAGTTCTGAGCCCACCAGCTAAGCTGAGACGAATAAGCTAAGCTTACCAGGCACTCCGAAGTCGCCAGCTGAGCTGAGGCTAATGAGCTAAAGCTTACCGGGACATCGCAAGTCTTAGATCAGTGTGTTAAGTGAGGCTAGATCGCGTTTCAGCGTCCAGCTTCTCAAATGGTGAGGCAATGTAAGGTCTTACTGGGGAGGCGGTCTACTGTAATTGTTATTTATTTGTTCTTTTCCATTGTTCTTCGTAGAGATTGTTCTTGTTCATTGCTCTTATTGTCCACTGTTTTAGTCAGTTGTTCTCCCTAAGCATTGTTCTTTTCTACATTTTTTGTTAGCTTTCTCTTTTTTTCATCTTGTTAACGGTTCTTTTTTGGCATTGTTCGTGTTGTTCTTGATAAAGCAGGATCATAATGCAACGGGCTTACGATACAACAGTTGTATAATACACCAGGTGTATGTATACTCCCGGAGCGGCTGGCCCGTTGGCTTGAAATGAAATGTGGATGCGGGTGACTGCTTGTGGCACTGAGTTATATCCCACCAGCAAGTTACTGCTGACTCACTGACTGGCTGGGGGATCAACAGTTATTGCCTCTCACAGTCTCCACGTCCAGTTACCGCTCGTAGCCGTGCGCTGGGCAGTTGGCCTCCGACAGTGTCATGCGCCACGTCTGGTAAAGCATTTGGGGTCCAGCCTTTCGTAACGCATGCGCTCAGAGGGGACTCTCTCTCTCTCTCTCTCTCTCTCTCTCTCTCTCTCTCTCTCTCTCTCTCGTAAGAAAGAATCATTTATTCATTTATCCTCGCCGAGTTATTACTCTGTGATAACCCCGTGCCTCCTCAACAGCAGAAGATATGGGTTGAAACATTTAGACGCAAGTCATGTGTGATCTCATTCCAAGGTCGGTGTTAAAATGCCAGATCACTCGTCCGGATGACCTTGTTCGTTCGAACTTCACTGCACACGAAGGTCCAGCCACGTCGTAAGTTCACAATAAAGAGAGAGAGAGAGAGAGAGAGAGAGAGAGAGAGAGAGAGAGAGAGAGAGAGAGAGAGAGAGAGAGAGAGAGAGAGAGAGAGAATTATCTCGTGGAAATGGCAAAGGATCTTGGCAAAATATACTTTCAATTAAGAAACCGGTTCTCGGTATTTGTTGCTGCGGTATTTTGGTGTCTTATGAGACTGTACTGGTGCACTGGGCGATCGCATAATGATAGCAGTGGTCGATTTAATGAAGTAATGGCTGCTAGAAGTTGAAAATATACCGTGTTAGGTCTGTGAAAGAAGGAGACGGGTTAAACTGACAGTGTTTACATGGATGGTTTCATGATGGGACAGTAGTGGGTAGGACAGGGTTGGACGCTTGGTGGACTGAGGAACCTGGAGGGGACTGGGGCCTAGTGAGACAGTAGAGGGTGGGACAGGGCTGGAAGCATGGTGGAAGGGACTGGGGTGTAGTGAGACAGTAGGGGGTAGGGCAGGGTTGGTGGCGAGGCTGGTGTACATGACTCCAGTCTTGGTTTAGTTGATCATCAGGTTAGGTTGGTGGTGGTCCAGGGTCTGATGGTGGTGGTCCAGGGTCTGATGGTGGTGGTCCAGGGTCTGATGGTGGTGGTCCAGGGTCTGATGGTGGTGGTCCAGGGTCTGATGGTGGTGGTCCAGGGTCTGATGGTGGTGGTCCAGGGTCTGATGGTGGTGGTCCAGGGTCTGATGGTGGTGGTCCCAGGGTCTGATGGTGGTGGTCCAGGGTCTGATGGTGGTGGTCCAGGGTCTGATGGTGGTGGTCCAGGGTCTGATGGTGGTGGTCCAGGGTCTGATGGTGGTGGTCCAGGGTCTGATGGTGGTGGTCCCAGGGTCTGATGGTGGTAGTCCAGGGTCTGATGGTGGTAGTCCAGGGTCTGATGGTGGTGGTCCAGGGTCTGATGGTGGTAGTCCAGAGTCTGATGGTGGTGGTCCAGGGTCTGATGGTGGTGGTCCAGGGTCTGATGGTGGCGTGGTGGAGGTCAGTTTGGTTGGGAGAGCTCGCGTCAGCTCGGACTCCAGTGGCAGAATACAAGAGTCTCATCTGTGTGTGTGTGTGTGTGTGTGTGTGTGTGTGTGTGTGTGTGTGTGTGGTTGAAGGGCTAACAATAGCCCTTATGATGCAAGATTATGTGTGTGTGTGTGTGTGTGTGTGTGTTTGTGTCTTACGAAACGCCACACTTCCTCTCCAACAACCTTGAGAGGGACTCATATTCTACATGTGGTGAGAACGTCAGTTACCGTAATAAACAAGGTGTGTGTCTGCCCCAGACAACAGGTCATGTGTCCAACTTGCAGACTGGAAGTTGTGGGTTGTGAACACGAGACCTAACCTGATTGTTGTCAGATCGGGCAGTTGTTTGGCGATGTGTAAATAGATAGATAAAACATGTTGTAAATGGAGGTCTTGCGGGAGGCTGGCTCTCACATTTCGTCACCTGTTATAACTGACTACAGTGTCGTGTGTGGTACACTGACGAGGCTGTGATCCATGTGTACATAAATATCAGTATTGGATAACACTGAGTATGTTTTGATATGTATTTATATAAATATCAGAAGATATATTGGGTTAAACTATTCCCCTGCGTCTTCTGAGAACACCTAACACACACACACACACACACAAGAGGTGAGAGACGAGGTCATCCGGTTTACAGGCCAGGTCATGCTACCATCACCACCACCACCACTTGACCTCTATTGTCTCCACCACCACACCACCACCACCACCACCACTTGACCTCTATTGTCTCCACCACCACACCACACCACCACCACCACCACCACGATTGAAAGTAGCTCTATCGGGGGAGGACATCTGGGGCGGAGTGGGAGCAGGTGGAGGGGGTTGCAGCTTTGCAACACCCGCTCCACAGTGTGTACACTCGGACTCCCTGCGTGTCACTGTAGCATTGCAGGGTGGAACAGTTGGTTGGTAACGATTTGTTCACCACTGTTAGCAGACACTTTAGAGAAGATATACCTAGAGTGATCAGTAGGAGAGAGTAAGAAAAGACCTCTCTCTCTCTCTCTCTCTCTCTCTCTCTCTCTCTCTCTCTCTCTCTCTCTCTCTCTCTCTCTCTCTCTCTCTCTCATCTTCTAAAATCACAAATTAGAATATTGCAAACAATCATCCCTTAAACTGGGGACAGAAAAGACAGGAACACACTGACCAAAACCACAAGTTAGGACTACAAGTTCAATTTGGTCGCTGGTTGCATGTGTCGCTGTACCTTGTAATGTTGTTTCACTGCTTGCCAATGCAACCCACCGCAGCGAACCATTAAGACGATACATGAGCACTTCTTTATAACTGTCAGGCCCAAGTACACCTTAACATCTTCAGGTATTGTTTGAGTGTGTGTGAGGACTGAGGGGAGTGACTGGAGAATGAGGTGTTGGCAATTGTTACCTGATTGGCTGAGTGTACAGGATTTGTGTCTATCACGAGAATTACGTACATAATACACGAGATAGATAGATAGAGAGAGAGAGAGAGAGAGAGAGAGAGAGAGAGAGAGAGAGAGAGAGAGAGAGAGAGAGAGAGAGAGAGAGAGATTTCATCTAACCTCACAGTCAAATTAATCGAGGTTGTAACAACTTCCGCCGTACCCAGGAGGTCCAATTAATCTCTTACAACAAATTAGCCACATGGTAACGGTACCAGACGTGTGACTGAAAGGTTAGATGTTTCACCACACACACAACCCTCCTCCCAATACCTCCTCCTCATCAGCGGATCACTTGTTGCTCCGAGGAGTCATCAGTCATCTGGCACCTCAGGGTAAACAAGTGTTTTGGGATGTCGTCCCTCAGACACTTATTATCGTTCACCAGTTTCCTCTCCCTCCCCCGTCCTTTACTCGTCTCGTCATGATTGCTGTTTGTTGTTCTTGCAATTGATGCCTTGTGTATGTTTGCTCGCTGTCTGTAAGATGAGGACAGTGTGTGTATCTGTCTTTATGTGTGTTCTTTCTGTCTGTATGTATGTGTAAGTGTATAATGTTGGAGCATCCTCTTGATGCGTTCATGTCACTGCTTCATTGTACGGTTTACCTTCTAGTCTTACAACACAACGTGTAGTGTTCACAGGTCAGTTACAACCAACAGATTTAATTTTGCGTGCCCGAGGATCGAACCCCGCCACTGAGAACTGAAGGCAGATAGCATACAGAGTTATTGATGTAGCCATAAACCAAAGATTCTCGTAACAATTATTGTTAACATATCTTCATGGCTCAAAACATATATCCTCTGTTCAAACTTTATAAAGTTAAGCCTTAAGAATAATATTTATAATAATGAAAAACAGTTTTCCTTAAGTAAATACGGAGATAAAAGCATTTTATGTGGTCAGTTTCAGAATAAACTTGTTTCGTAAACACTTGTTTCCTAGCCAGAGACTCTCTGCTTTCACCATAGGTGGGTTTGTGCAACACTTGCAGTTGGCTTTATGTAGAAGGCATTATCTCGCTCAACATTATTTCTGGTCATGCAGTTCAAGCAGGGTTAGAGTGTTCTCAATACTATCGTGATTTTATTGTGAACATTATTATCTTTATCATGTTTGTTGCTTTTCATATGTGTATATTCTCGTTTTTCATTTTTTCATTCCTATGTTTATATATATTACATCATTATTTATTTCTATAATGTACACATGTTATGTGATAAGTATTGTTATTTTGTCAGTGATGTCTGTATATATGTACCTTATTTATTATACTCTTTCATTCATTATTCAGTTATTCATTGCTTTACTCGGTTATGAACATGTTTATTCATTTTTGTCATGGTAAGGCCATGCCTCCCGACCAGTCCCCCTTATCCATCATTTCCCGCACAGCGATGATATACGAAGGAATCACGCTGTACATCACCGTGGGAAATGTACTCCATGTTAACGACCAATTAGCTCTCGTGTTGCGTAACGACCAAATGGCCTACAGCCCCAAGGGGCATACTCCCTCAAGGCTCCTCCTTAAGGATGAGGCGCGCTTTCAAGATGAATTTGATGACTGGAGGAGGTGCAGGAGGAGGATGTCGTCAGGAGGGTTAAGTTAGGTTAGGTTAGGATGAGGAGGAGAAGGAGGTCCTATGGTGGGGTCCTTGTGAAGGAGGTCTTATGGTGGGGTCCTTGTGAAGGAGGTCCTATTGTGGGGTCCTTGTGAAGGAGGTCCTATGGTGGGGTCCTGGTGAAGGAGGTCTTATCGTGGGGTCCTGGTGAAGGAGGTCTTATCGTGGGGTCCTGGTGAAGGAGAGGTCCTTTGGCGGGGTCCTGGTGAAGGAGGTCCTATGGTGGGCTCCAGGTGAAGGAGTTCTTATCGTAGGGTCTTGGTGAAGTAGGTCCTCTTGTTGGGTCCTGGAGTAGGAGGTCGTTTTATGAGTCGTGTAACAGATCCTGCAGTACAGGAGATCTTAACTCCTTCGTCTCCTCCTTTGGATTGGCTACACAGGCATTCTCAACTCCGGCCCTTGAGGCGATGGTTTGATCCTGCGGGTCAGGAAGGTGGGGAATGCCAGAGACTGTAGTAATATCCATTATGGGAGACTCTCCCACCTACTGTAAGACGCCAAGAGGTCGTCTGTTCTGGAGACCGCATCGTATACACCTTTTTTGTTATTCTTAAAGGATTGAAACCTATAAGTTATGATTCTCAATTGATTCAGTTTTCTAAGTGTATCACTAAAGTATCAGGGTTCAGGAAGAGCGTCGAACTCCATGATCCCATCGCACAGGTTTCCCTCCGACGCGATGCCAGTATGGAAAGCAGAAATCTGCCCGTGAAGGAGGAAGATATGGGACGTGTTGTGGTGGATGTGAAGATTTCTACCATGAATTCTCCTGTGTATATAAAGATCTCTCTCAGTACGATTTATATTGATTTCCAAGTGGTGTCTTGTGGTTGCAGCCCTGCTTTCACGGATATATATATATATATATATATATATAAAAATATATATATATATATATATATATATATATATCGTCTCTGAAATGGTAGGGAAAATGGGGTGAGAGGTTGTCTTGGTTGCTTAAAGATGGACAAAGGAGAGAATGGGATGAAGTGGGTTTAATGTTGAGATGTGCTTGAGAAGGAAAGAAAACGGGAGAGTGTAGAAAGAAACAACACACACGGGGGATGAAAACAGACGGAGATAATAATAAGACACACACACACACACACACACACACACACACACAGAGTGAAGTAAGGCCTCAGTATGAATACTGTGTTATCTAGCAGACACAAAGTGCAGGAATTTGTGTTTAAGAGGAACATGGGCGTCGACATGGTCCCTAAGTGTTCCCGCCAGAGCCCCGACACCTGTGAATGTAAAAGCGTCTGCTGGTAAATGTGAAAATACCGCTCAAGTATTTGGCGGAGTTAGAGAAGCACAGGTGAAGAAACAGAGTAGGAAAACACGACAGATGATGTCAGAAGTAAGAGGACTGAGCTACAGGGGAAGCTTGCAGGCCTTGGGTTTACCCACTGGTGAAGAGAGAAGAGTAAAGGGTGACCTGATAACAGCCAGTAATTGTTTCAAACTAGATTGATGACGTAGGTAACGGCCAGTTCTCTTTAAGACTCAGAGCAAACACAGGCCATAACATTGTCATTGTTGTCTTAAAACTAAAAGGTTGTGATCAGGACACTCCTCACTCTTCTCTCTTCCATCATGGGAAAATGTAGGACTTCTAGCTTTTCCTTGTAATTCATCTCTCTTATTTCTCGTACCATCTTTGTCGCCTTCCTGTAGAACATCTCCAGGCGCGGTGACCAAACTTGGGAATGCATATTCCAGTTTTCGTTTTTGGTTAAGATATTCGGTATTTACTCAGGCCGAACTTGAGGGAATGTGTATCAGACCCACTTTGGAGACTGCCTAGATCCCCTTGGAAGTGGCTGCACTCCTGCACGCCTCTCACTCTCCTCGTGACGTAGGAATCATATGGATAATACTCAGGCAGAAGTCCATAGCCTGTGGCATGTCATCAACACAGATCAAGAAGGATAAGTGTTCCACAACGGAGGAAAGAGAGACGTGAATACAGAGGAGGGAATCCTCAGACGAACGGAACTTGAACGGATGTGCGTTATCAACATGTTAATTGTTCGTCCCAAGGCAACGAGGCCATTGGCTGATCCCCTCGTGGTAATTATATCTTGTTAACACTGAAGACAGGATGGCTGGCTTCATTAGGGGTCCCTGGGTCTTAAATTGAGGTGGTATGGCATCATCATACTGTGGCAGTCTCCGCCAGTCCTCTCGTACGGTTTCTTTATCTCACATTCTTTATCCCCTCAGAAAGCATCATGTTTTAAGATACCTGTGGAATGTTGATGTATTGATATAAACACGATGCGGTGAGAGCAAACCTTGACATTTCACGATTCCCGAGTCAAAACCAAACATTCGGACAGGATCTCACGCTCCAAGGTCTAGTGAGGCACATCATACGGCTAGTACGTGTCCGAAACTTTGCCATGATGACCTAAATAACACACTCGTCGAAGCATTCGTGATATAGGCGTTGTGAGTCGGGTTCTCTGGTTAAATCTTATATTCTCTCCCTCCAGTTTATCTGTTGAAATGTATCGAAATGCGAAGTATTTCAATTTCATGTCATTTTCAGAAATGATGGTATTCACTTGACAATTGACTGAACAAATTGTTTCCCCTTACAAAATTGAATCAGTTTTATAATCGTACAAAGTTATATTAGATATATTATTCTGTTCTATTTCTATTGCCACGGAGTCGACCCACACAGACGTATACACAATATCAGGTCAGGTTATAACTAGTGGTCTCGCCCGGTGTACGAGGTCGCCCACTTGAGAGCTGCAGGAACTCCATACGGAACAGAAAGGACCCACTGGGGGCAGGAAGGTAAGGTGGAGGGATAGAGTAAAAGATTCTCTGAAATGTTGGGGGCCTGAACATGCACGAGGATGTGAGGGGTGCGTTGGATAAAGCGAATTAGAGCGGTGTGGTACACAGGGGGCGACGTGCTCTCACTGGGCTGAACCAAGGCATTGCGAAGTGATCAGAGGGAAGCACGTAATGGGCTGTGGGGCCTGGTTGTGGATACGGGGCTATGGTTTTAATGCATTACACATGAGAGGTGTAGGATGTATGTCAGTGATGGAGTCCAGTCTTCATATATATATATATATATATATATATATATATATATATATATATATATATATATATATATATATATATATATATATCTTTTCTTTCTTTCATACTATTCGCCATTTCCCGCATTAGCGAGGTAGCGTTAAGAACAGAGGACTGGGCCTTAGAGGGAATATTCTCACCTGACCCACTTCTCTGTTCCTTCTCTTGGGAATATATATATATATATATATATATATATATATATATATATATATATATATATATATATATATATATATATATATAATTTGTCACTGTCTCCCGCGTCAGCGAGGTAGCGCAAGGAATTAGACGAAAGAATGGCCCAACCCACCCACATACCTATGTATATACATACATGTCCACACACGCACATATACATACCTATACGTCTCAACGTATACATACATATACACACAGACATATACGTATATACATATGTACATAATTCTTACTGTCTGCCCTTATTCATTCCCGTCGCCACCCCGTCACACATGAAATGACAACCCCCTCCCTCCTCATGTGAGCTGTTGTACAAAACATGATGCTGTTCCGTCGCTGCAGGACCCTGGGTAAGGTAAAGGTGATCCACACCTTCTGTCCAGCCAACACCTGGAAATGGTGTTGATTGTGACACGTCGTCTCGTCTTCTTTTATGTGACGTTGGTAGTAAACGTTGGTCCTCATCTCAAGGTATATATTTCTTTCTGGTGTGTCCCCTGATGATGTGATTATTACACGAAAGTTCATTCATATATATATATATATATATATATATATATATATATATATATATATATATATATATATATATATATATATATATAGGTTATCTTTTTCTGTCTTTCTATCTATTTCTCTCTTACACACACAGACACAGCTGTAATAATGAGGGCACGTGACCAAGAAATGAGTGAGTGCTCATGACGCCAAATGAGGCCTGCCTGGGAGAGAGAGAGAGAGAGAGAGAGAGAGAGAGAGAGAGAGAGAGAGAGAGAGAGTTGCGAAGATGTTTAGGTTATGATGTCTAATATGTTTGTACATATATTTCTTAATGTATAAGTACATATCTTGTAGAGATGCTTGAAAAAAAGCATCTTGATGCAAAATCTTCTGAAAGATGTTTCTAAAATCAGAACTAAGATTATCAATATTATTATTATTATTATTATTATTAATATTATTATTATTATTATTATTATTATTATTATTATTATTATTATTATTAATTATTATTATTATTATTATTATTATTATTATTATTATTATTATTATGATGATGATGATGATGATGATGATGATGATGAATATTATTATCATTATTATTATTATTATTATTATTGTTATTATTATTATTATTATTATTATTAATATTATTATTATTATTATTATTATCATTATTATTATCATACCACACTAGATAAAACTAACACATAACGATGTGCACGAAACGCAAACACTTGTAGCGAACTTTCGACTAGCGAAGGTCACACACACACACACACACACACAGACGCGTGCCCGACCTGAAGTAACCCAGTGATAGAGGTCAAATATAATGACCTAGGTCGATTTACGGCCTTACATTCACCAGGTCACTGCACCTCACCTGACCTGTTTGAAAAATATCTAAAGTCATAAACACAATTTGTATTACAAGATGGAGATAATTCTCATCCTATACACACTATGTTTATAGGATTTCTGATGTGTTTTGGTGTGTGTGTAAGGATGTATACATTTTATACACGACTGATTGTTCGATCATTATAGGAATAATATGAGCATTGGCTCAGAAAGGAGGCTCTCTCTCTCTCTCTCTCTCTCTCTCTCTCTCTCTCTCTCTCTCTCTCTCTCTCTCTCTCTCTCTCTCTCTCTCTCTCTCTCTCTCAAATGTGACGTGGATTCTCTCACTCAAATGTGATGATTAGTTTTAGTGTTATGTTTTTATTGAGAACCTGTGGTGTTGGCGTGGGGGGGGGGGGATGATTGGCCCAGCCTCATAGGAGTGCTAGGAAAGACTTGGTCGTGTTCCTAGCCCATACGACGACCTGTTCACTCCTAGCAGGGTACGGATGCGCTGTTGACAATAGCCACATGACAAGTGGTATTGAGAATTAAAGGTCATCTGGGGTCACGGTCAGCAACGGTAAAATATGTGCGAGGTTATAGCTAAAGTTCAGGCGGGGTCAAGTCGGCACTAGCACGATGACGAGGCGTTCCGCTGACCTACTGGAGGTCAACAGAGGTCATTCAAGGCTAAATTTACATAGTGACAAGTGGCATGTGTTATGTATGAAGGTTTCATACTGGGATAGGATACCTTGTTCAGGGTGTTGGTCATACGTATCATACTGGACTGAGGGCACAGGGTCATCAGTCTTATATACCTTTTTAGCAAATATTTAGGGGAATCCTTCCTCATTTTATGGGTAATGATAACGCATAAGGGGATATATGATATACGTATAGAAAAAATATACGTACCTAAAAAAAAAAAAATATATTTGTTGAAGTTAGTGCTCAACGCTGGATATGGTTTCCCGTTCTCATATTCCCAGTGGTTCTTAGAAAACGGAATAATTTGGGGGACTATTCTAGTAGTTATTCATTTTATAAAGTCATGTGTATTTGATTTATTCATGAGGGATCACTAAATTGACTGAACATGACGGGAGCCTGTTGGCCAGATCCATGGCTATGGGAGAACCTTGGCCTAGAGAGACCATCATCAAGGTTGAAAACTTGGCCATGAGTGACCCTTGGCTAGGTAACTCATGCTGACTTAGGCCCCAGGCTCGGTAAGAACTTTGCGCTAGTGATGTCTTTGGCCAAAACAGAAGACTTTTTGTGTGATACTCTTGACCTTTGCCTGTTTAAGGTCGATGGTCGTGTTCGAGCCTTGGCCAGGTGAGGTCATGATATCGGTTGTAACTGGCAGGGTCGTATCCTGGCCTGTTGTTCTGTCACTTGGACGGGTGAAAGGCTTGGCCAAGCGTACAGATGGGGGACACCTGGCTGGCCCGAAACTGTGGGAGAGACTTTCTCCCATCATTACTGTGGGCGCGTTCACCTAGGGATGGCTGTGGGTGCGTTCACCTTAGTGTGGGTGCGTTCACCTTAGTGTGGGTGCGTTCACCTTAGTGTGGGTGCGTTCAAGTGAGATTGGCGTCTTTGCGACAGGTGTTGACGTTCAGAAACGCAGAGGTGTTACCGGACTCACGCCTGCTTGGGGTTACACCGCAAGTGAAAAGTCACCTTTGGCGAGGCTGTGGTCACTGCAGATAACTTCTCACTCGGAAGGAGTCCACATTTCCCTACCATCGGAAGTAGCGCAACCTTAAGCTTTCATTATCTTTACCCTCACTATCATTACTGCAGCCTTCACTATCTGTCACTATCAGCACGATGACACTAATTACCATGAATATGATTATCTGGGTCACTGTCGCCTCACTATCCTCTCCCGCCATTTTCATGGTCACTATCATCACCTTCCCCTATCTACGGTAGACCTCGATGTATTGAAGTTTTGCTCGTAAGATCCATCGTCGTATTGATTTGTTTTTGCTCTACGCCTTTATGTTGGCAATTACTAGAAGCATCTTTTTGAGCCCGATTTTTCTCCCTCTCTTTCTTTAGCCACTTGAGTACGACAACTTAACCCCTTGAGTATGACAACTTAACCCCTTGAGTACGACAACTTAACCCCTTGAGTACGACAACTTAACCCCTTGAGTACGACAACTTAACCCTTGAGTACGACAACTTAACCCCTTGAGTACGACAACTTAACCCTTGAGTACGACAACTTAACCCCTTGAGTACGACAACTTAACCCCTTGAGTACGACAACTTTACCCTTGAGTGCCACGACTTCAACTTGTTGAACAGACAAACAGTGACTTTCTGTTGATCACGTTAACAGGTGGTTACTCGCTTATGGTAATAATTACCCGTCAACAGAGACACTTTTCAAGTCCGAGGGATTTCTTGCGCCCGTTTTCCGACCACATTTGCCCTTCACACTGTCTCACACACTGACCCACTCAACTGATGGCATTATTTGCTATGTTAATTACAGTCGTATTTATTATCCTTCGTGCACGACGGTACGACCTCGGGGCACGTCAGCACGACCCCGGGGCACGACGGTACGATCTTGGAACTCGACGGTACGACCCTTAACAACGACCTTACGACCCTAGGGCATGATGACCTGATATCTGACCTGACCCTTAAAGTGTTAGGTCGAATGGTAGAAGAACATACCCACACATCATGGTGAAGACTCGTACAGTCATGCTCAGAGGTCGTACCGTCATACTCAAGAGCCAAGCGGCTATTAGGGAACCATTATCGTAATGATTATAATAAAACCCAGTTTCTGGGGCCCAGAGCCCCCTTTCTCCGGGGCGGCCCATGATATGCCAACTCACCCCCAGAGGCAGCCACAGCTGTCGGCAGCCGTGGTGCCTCACTGGACGTGTGGGGAAGTCTTGAAATTCCAGCTATAAACCACAGGATTCTTAGAGTATGTGACATCTTGATGATGTTTCGTACCAGTTGATAGATTAAAGACGTGACCAACCTCTCATTGTCTGGAAGCACGAGTCCTTCAGCTTCTGTTATTGTTTTCTCCCTTTTATCATTTATCATTTCAGGCGATAAACTAAGATATCTTTTTGTTATCTTTATGAGAACATAAGACAGTTTGTGACGCACTCCACATTTTCCACCCAAATCAGTTTTATAATACGAATGTCCTATTTTTTTTAATGAGTAACGAAAGAAAGAAATGAAATGGTTTCTGGATGTTTTGAACTACCTGAGATAGTCTGTAGACTTCATGTACGTACGTACGAATTACCATATTCGTTTAATTTAGAATCGTTAAGATTTTGTGTAACATATCTGGTAGTGTTTTTGGTGTTAGAGTTGACCCTTCCCATGGAACTATAAGCCTTAGCTTGTAACCAAAGACTTACCTTGTAACTATAGTGCCACACGTCCTGTTGTGAACTGTACTGTAGGCCTGTGTTCAAACTAGTGTATAGGAATGGTTGTTACGTGAAGTGTGAAACCATTAGGGAGTCTGTGATGAATGATGTTCGGTCTCACGAAACA
The DNA here is from genome assembly GCF_036320965.1 of Panulirus ornatus. Classification (NCBI taxonomy): domain Eukaryota; kingdom Metazoa; phylum Arthropoda; class Malacostraca; order Decapoda; family Palinuridae; genus Panulirus; species Panulirus ornatus. The sequence goes on from NC_092274.1 coordinate 4,424,182, forward strand.
TGGAATGAAATGATATTTGCAGTTGTACATTATACACAGACTATGATGATGATTGTCCTCTGCATAGAGGAGACATAGGAGACTGTCACGTGATATACTTACCACTGGAAACAGACAGGAGGCTGCCTACCGCCATGGTGAGGACATGTATACACATGGGGCTCTTCACCATACCCATGGGGTGGGGGCGTGTCTGGAGACCCCATAGGCGGGGTCGTGGGCGGGGTCGCTGGGATGTGAGACGTGGGGGGTAAAGGTGGGGATGGTGGGCGTGGTCGGGGGCGTGGCCGGGATCGGGGACACAGTTGGCCCCGGCTGATCTTCGTCCACATCTCCAGCAGGTACTGCCGCCCTAACCACTGGACGAAGTGGACTCTGGGGTGGGTGTAGATGCGGTGGATGGCCTGGCCCATGACTCCACGCGTCCTCCACCTCTTCCACTACAGCCTCCACAAGGGCAGCTCCACCTTCCGCTCCCTCATGCTGGCTTGGACAGTCCACAGACCACTATCATGACGGCTCTGAACCCTCGCCACAGCTTCTGACAACACCAGATTGGTTCGTGGTGTCACCTGTGGTGTGAGACGGTGATGTAAAACTTTTCCTTTATCCAGAGGAGTAAGTGTGGAGGGAGCGGAGGAAGCGCTACACCATTTTCCGCTCCTCGCGTCGTCGAACAGACGGATTGATCACTATAGTCTGACCGATTTATGGTCGCCCTGGGGGGAAACTGTACTGATCGAGTTGGCAGACGACAGATGTGTGCACACCAGCCGTGCCTCTGTCACACACACACACACACACACACACACACACACACTACGTCAAGTGCCACTCGAGGTGTAAGTAATATGATGACTCTTGAGCGCTTAATCAAGCGTGTCTTGAAAATATTTAGCGGCCAGAAGCGCTACGTATCTCTGCTGTCCCAGAGGGCGCCTTCGGGACTGCAGTGGCGAGTGCTCTTCGTAATGCACATCCGGGCACTCCACCACTGCCTCTGGATGACGTCACGGGCAGTTACGCGTGCGGCAGGCTCCCCTGCGGTCGGCAAATCACTTCCGCACCCTCGAGAACAACACCTAAACATCCACTGCTTCACCCCCGCATCTACCTTTTCCCCGGGGGGGGTCACATATCACGTTTACCGAACTGTTCCGCGACTCTTTAAAGCACGTTCTGTCGCCTGGATTTTGCTTGCTGCTTCTTTTCCTTAATAACTGACGGAATGAGAAAGTGGGTTGTGGTTGCCAACAAGACCAGAGCCTCACCGCGGCACTACCCGGCGTACCTGGTACATCACAAATAGCGTTTTCTGTTGGATAGCGGTAACACTGGCGTTGCTCTTGAGCTTTTTAAGTAGATTCAGTTGTGCTTGAGTGAACGATGGCCAGGCAGGCATCACACTGTCACGTAATCAGCAGATCTCTCGTTATTTCATACGGGAAAATACAGAATACATACTTTACGATGGCATACAAGGACGCTACACGCGCTGTTACCCATTATGATAACATATAAAGATCTTACATCCCCCCTAGCCACTACCATGTTTTGTATTATTGTGAGTTTGTTGATCCTGCCTGGTGAACCAAAATTAGAAATATTCACTTGAGATAGGGTAAACAATCACTGTTGTATAATCATTAGAAACTTCGTCGATTTTGAAAAATAAATCACTTAAGATGTGTAATATGTTTAGGTATTTACAATTGACAGCCTTTTTTTTTTAGCCTTACGTTATGTATCATTGAATTTTCACGCACCATTTCAGTTTTATATGGCACAGATTATTATCCTTTTCCACATATATATTTTCAGTATGTATTTTGTAATATTAACTTCACTCCCGTGTCACACACCACCAGGGAACTAGAATGTTTTCGTAGTCACACATTTGACAAAAAGTACGCCGGTCGTAATTCACTATGACTTCTCGTTAACGCATTATTCGAAATAATTCTTTGGACTTTGAAAGTCGAGGACGGTGGTTCGCACCCCACTGCTGCCGTACCGCGCCTCACATGAGGAGTGTAGACAGCGCGACTCACTCACGCCCCCCGCGCGTTTTGGCGCGCACTGGTTCGTATGTTTGTGTGTGTGTGTGTGTGTGTGTGTGTTTAAACTTCTTTTGCTGTCCACATTCACAATCTCGAAGCGTAGACTATTCCATTCGTCCATTTTTTTTTGTGCTTTTGTGTAGGAATTTCATTTTGTATTTACCATCATTGTCGTTTCATCTTAGCAGACGTTTCTACCTCAGTGGTAACGCACCTCTGGTAAAGAGTGTCATCAAATGTAGCATTAGAATATATATATATATATATATATATATATATATATATATATATATATATATATATATATATATATATATATATATATATATGACTATTTGCAGATATTGACGTAGTTAAGAAACATTTGAGAAACCAATAATCCAATATTCTCTATACTCCCTCCCCCACCCACCTCCTCACATTGACTGCGCTGAACATGAAATAATAGAATATATATATATATATATATATATATATATATATATATATATATATATATATATATATATATATATATATCATACTATTCGCCATTTCCCGCGTTAGCGCGGTAGCGTTTAGAACAGAGGACTGAGCCTTTGAGTGAATATCCTCACTCGGCCCCATTCTCTGTTCCTTCTTTTAGAAAATCGAAAAACGAGAAGGGAGGATTTCCAGCCCCCGCTCCCTCCCCTTTTAGTCGCCTTCTACGACACGCAGGGAATACGTGGGAAGTATTCTTTCTCCCCTATACCTAGGGATATATATATATATATATATATATATATATATATATATATATATATATATATATATATATATATATATATATATATATATATATATTATAACGGCGAAGAACCGGGGGAAGAAAATTAAAGATACGCAAGAGAGAGAGAGAGAGAGAGAGAGAGAGAGAGAGAGAGAGAGAGAGAGAGAGAGGGGGGGGGATTAGAGAAAACATATTTGTAGGTTTCCACCTGGCTCACTGCGCCCCAGTCAGTAGGGCAGCAGCAGATGGAGAAGCCAGTGTGTGTGTGTGTGTGTGTGTGGGGGGGGGGGGGGGCGGTAGAGCGAGCGGGAGGGTGGCATATGTCGCTTCGAAATTCTCTATGTAGGACGGTCCTGAGTTTCCCTTCCTGCCCGTCCATTACATGGAAGAATTGTAGGATGTGTCATAACGGCGATATAAAATGTACAGCATTATATTCATATAATTTAGATATATCTTGAAATGTAATAGCAGATAAATTTATACGTCTTCGTAACTCCATCGTGTTATGAAGTATATAATTATTGAACCGCAACTTTCTGTGTACTTGTAGTACTCAGACAAGCACTTAGTGATCATGATAGACATTGTGAAATTGTAGAAAATGAAAGTAAGACATCTGTCGCCGTATTGCAGTGTCATAGAACTTTAATGGGACCTCTCCCAGGCTGCTCTACCTCCACTGGCAGGGAACTGTAGACTCCTTTGGATTGGGCTTTGTCGAGACTTTACGAGAATATATGGTTATAGAATTTCAGAAATTACAAGGAGGAAATTTGTTGATAAAACTTGAAATATAAGACTTTATGATGTTATATTTTAGATCCTCCTTTCTCTGACGGTTTGTCTTTATCTCTGGGCCGTATATCGTGGCGTATTGCTGCCCGGCAGTGACGCCAGGTGAGTGAGCGTTCTTTGGGGATATGCAGAGGTTCCCGCTATCGCACTGATACGCCTCCTCAGCGACGTTGGGGACGGAGGAAGCTGACTGAAATTTGAGGAAGTCAGCCTCAACGAGCTCATGTAGATTAGATACTCCTAATTATATAGGTTGAGATTTTTAGGGTTTAGTTACAAGGGCCCAGTCATCTGTTTGAAGGCCTCTTCCTCTCGTATATTAATTTGATTGGCGTAGAAATGCGCAGGTCTGCCTCCCAAAACCTTTCTATTTTTTCCTGAATTAATAAGACTATACATGTTTTCAGTAAATTCTCTTTATTTTTGAACATATACGTTTGCTGAAGATAACAGAATCTAAAGGTACATCGCTAAAAGGGGGAAAATGATAGTTTGAAACTTTATATTATTAAGAGAAATCTGTGATGACATCTGGTGTGTGTGGTGAGGCCATTAGACTCCCGTCACAACAGTATCATGATTTTCTCAGAAAATCTGTTATATATATACATATATTTATTATTATTATCATTATTATTATTATTATCATTATTACTATTATTATTATCATTATTAGTTGTATTATTAGTAGTATTTTGGGTTTTTTAATTTAAGTTAAGCCTGTAGCCTGCAGATTGTAGGCCCGTAGTCTCGTCAACAATGTCTCCTTATCCTGGGTTGTCACCTGGCTGAAAGGTACGAATTGTTATTTATTGCGTTGAATTCCTACCAAAGTGATTATAACAGAGTGAAATCAACGTTCATGATCCCTCCCGCGTCCTTAGACCCTTGCAAATACGATGACTATCGTGCCATATCGTAGTATATGTGTAGTTAGTTTTAGATATAAGATTAGGTTACCTTCGTCTGCTGGGTGAGTATGTCATTCTCTTGATTCACTGATTCACCCATTGTTCAGAAAGGCCAGTATTGGTGTCTTGGAGATGTTGGTATCATCGGTAATAACAGATGCCAAGGTTGAAGAAGCATTTTTATAACAGTCTGGACCAAATTGTTATACCTCAGTGCGCTATATGTGAGTTGGGAACTATAAAGAATAACAAGGTACGGAGGATAAAGAAAGGTGATGAAGTATGGCAAGCATCCTTCAACAGGAATTTCATTTTGAGACCGTGATTTTTGTTTAGTATTCATTAGTCATTCTGTGGTGACCCATGGTCACTTAAGAAACTGGCCCAGGATCTGCAACGGTAGTACAGTGTTACCATGGATTGTGTACGAAGAAAATGCCAAAAATAATATGAATGATATGGTAACAGCAGGAGAAATGAAAATCCTAGAGAAATTTTAGACAATAATGCTTGAAGAATTGTTAATAGGAATCCAAAATATTTTGTTTTCTTTGGGTAGTTTTCAGGTTTTAACTGTATTTTAAAGAAAGCAAAGTTAGTGTTTTATATCAGTAGTTTAGGTTTTTAGGTAAATTATACTAAGAAAGGGATCAATAATGATTAGGTTCTGATGGTTTACAAATTTTGCAAAACTAATTAAGCTTTTTCATATATAATGTAATTTTTTTATGTGCTTCATACATACTGATTGAAGCAGTCATGGCACTCATTTGTTATTTTGTTATTATAAGTAACAAATTCCTTTATCTTTGTGAATGGAATAGGTAGGTAGTTAGTCAGTTGATTGTACAACTCATCTGTTGTCTGGACACCACTCATTCCAGCAACATTACAAATGCTGATATAACATATTTCAAGAAATTCCTGCCCGTGACTCATGTACTGTAATGAAGACATTGAACATATATTGTTCAAATGCTTTGCACTCTCCCCATATAGATACACCACTACACTATGCCTTGCGGATGTGGCCATGTTCTTGAGTGCCGTGGGAGCCCCATTAAGTTTATAAATAGAATCTGGGAAAATATTTGATAACACTGATATGAAGTAAGATTTTGTAGGCTAATGACTTTTTGTTTTCCAATAAGCCCCACTAGATTTTTGTGATTCGTTAGGGTTCTTTAATTTTATATAGCTTTCTTTAAGTTTCACCATGCATATCTTCTTGAGATCTTACCTTGTCTTGATGAGAAGATGCTCTTTTGAGCAGTTGCCTCACTCTCCTCTTCCTCATTCCCTCTGATAGGCCTGATTCTTAAAATATATTTATTTTCATGATGTATGGCGACAATTTCAACTCATTCTTTTCATTTGTTAGCTATTCCTAATGTGCATTCATGACATTCTTATAGGAATGCAAGGAAAGGGAAATAAAGGGACAAGATGGGAAGATTTAGAGGGACAGTCATCAGGTTTCAGCTGCAAAAATGCATCAGAAAATGCCAAGGCATGCCTCAAAGTATTGTAAGTATAACTACATATTTTGTTTTCGAGAGCATTATTATAGACAGTATAAATTTCTATAGTATATTATGATGTTACCTAATTTTTGGTGAAAATGCAGTGAGAATAGGATTTTCTGTCAGTAGATTGGTGAAGTGTGGTAGAAGGTTGGCTGTTTATGTTTCTAATTACCACTGTCATCACTATATATGGTAAGACCCCCATTTTATTCAGATGAAATTGTATGTTACTGGTGATATGGGTAAATAATTGTTATATAAATGGCTCCAGCAAAAATGTGACCATCACACCTGCAGGTAATTTTGCTGAAACTGTAATAATGTGATCGTTGCATGTAAAGGATCAATGACTTTTATAACAGGGCATTATACGAAGTAGGAATGAGGTGGGATGATTGTGTTTTATAGTTAAACTACAAAATAGACTTGGAGACAACATTTCTTGCATGCAGATAATGCTGTTTTGTTTGCAGAATCAGTAGAAGGATTGGGAATGAACATTAGATCACCTTGAGTTTAGGAGAAGGAAATTTCTTGTAATATGAGTGAAGACAAGGTATCTGGTCTTTGAGATAGATAGATAGTTGCACCATAGCGCAAGTTTCATGAGCCATTCTGAAAATAGATTTTTTCCTCATAACTTATGAGGATTACTTATCAATGTATTTATTTTACGTTTATGTATATTTTCACACATTCTGTTCTTTATGTGTTATGTAAGCCTTTCAAGAAAAGGATTTTTTGGACTTTCCCTGATAATATTAAGATACTTTATAAGCATTGATTTTTATAAATTCCTGCAGCTGTTATATTAATTGAGCAGTTTCCTACTCCATTTCTGACATTATATTCCATTTTGTTCCACTAGTTACTATAGTTTAAAAGTTCAGGATTGGTTTGTAATAATGCGCACAGAGCTTATAGATTTACAGTTCTGCTGTGTCTTGCACAAGTGAGTATCAGCAGTAATGAAATAAAAAATACCGAGACTAAGTGGCTGTATCAAGCTGAAAAGTTTTTGGGTTTGTTATAAATGGGAAGGTAGATAGGACTTTGAAGCTAAAAAATATCAAATTGTAGAGGATGAAAAAAGCTGTTGAAGTCTGGAATTCCTTCTCAACAGGAATTGCCATATTGAGAAAGTTTTTGGTTGAATGAAAGTTGGTGATGACCCATGGTCATTGATACAGAGGAAAGTTGTCCCAGTGTGTGACACCTACACTCACAATATTACCATGGAACATGTGCCAATATATAGGAGTTTCATAATTGAATATGAATTATACAGTATGATACGAATTGAAGCAATAAGATTACTGGAGAAATATTAGACAATATTAATGTGAATAGACTGATAAATGATTTAAAGGATCAAAAATATGTAATTATACATGTTTTAAATGTCAGTTGCTTGATATGTTTTTAAAAGGAAGCTAAGATACACAATTCTCTGTAAATAATTCAAAGTTTCTGATTATCTTATTCATGATATAAAGACCTGAATAGCCTTTTGGTTCTAGCACTTTATAGATCCATAAAATCATTAAAAGAGATTTACCCTAAATAACCCTATTATGGGCTCCTGTAGCATCAAGACTGTATTGCATCCAAGGAGGATTTTTAACGTATGGCGTAACCACATGCACGTGGAATTAGGCAATGTGCGAAGTTTCTTCATTTGATTAATTACAGAATGATTATTTCCAAGCACACTTTGTTGTATATTTCTGAACTTCCTTTCCAAAGTATGGACTTGCTTTATTAACATTTTTTTTTGTACAATGCTTCAGGGTATGCAACTGAAGTGGGCAAGGCTTTCTGTGCATTGACACCATTATGGTTTGTGAGATCAACATACATTGTGGCATCTGCTTATGTAGTTGCAGGTGCTTATGATAAAACATAGTGAATGAGCAAGGTGAGTTTACTGTTTTTCATGTATTTTTTTGCAATTCGTCCTATTTGGTTTAGAACTGAATCTTAAAGATTATCTTTCTGTTTAGACATTTATGTAAGAAATTTATATTTTTATACTTTTACAGCAACCAGGAGCCAAAGTGCAGTTGTACAAGCAGCAGGAGACACATTGATATGGCAGCCTTTGGCATCAGTCATTGTTCCTGGCTTCACAATTAATCGTGTGTGTGCCATCTCTCTCTATGCAATGGAGCGGGTCATACCAAAAGTGCCCCATGCAACCCGTAAGTGGATCACCACTGCTGTTGACTTGGGATGCATTCCTTTCATTGTTCACCCAGTTGATAGCCTTGTACATTTTGTTTTAGTTAATTTAGTGCAAAGATATTTATTTATTTATTTATTAAATAAGTAAGTGAGCTTGGGAAGGAGACTTGTGTGAGGAAGTACCAGGAGAGACTGAGTACAGAATGGAAAAAGGTGAGAACAATGGAAGTAAGGGGAGTGGGGGAGGAATGGGATGTATGTAGGGAATCAGTGATGGATTGCGCAAAAGATGCTTGTGGCTTGAGAAGAGTGGGAGGTGGGTTGATTAGAAAGGGTAGTGAGTGGTGGGATGAAGAAGTAAGAGTATTAGTGAAGAGAAGAGAGAGGCATTTGGACGATTTTTGCAGGGAAAAAATGCAATTGAGTGGGAGACGTATAAAAGAAAGAGACAGGAGGTCAAGAGAAAGGTGCAAGAGGTGAAAAAAAGGGCAAATGAGAGTTGGGGTGAGAGAGTATCATTAAATTTTAGGGAGAATAAAAAGATGTTCTGGAAGGAGGTAAATAAAGTGCGGAAGACAAGGGAGCAAATGGGAACTTCAGTGAAGGGCGCAAATGGGGAGGTGATAACAAGTAGTGGTGATGTGAGAAGGAGATGGAGTGAGTATTTTGAAGGTTTGTTGAATGTGTTTGATGATAGAGTGGCAGATATAGGGTGTTTTGGTCGAGATGGTGTGCAAAGTGCGAGGGTTAGGGAAAATGATTTGGTAAACAGAGAAGAGGTAGTAAAAGCTTTGCGGAAGATGAAAGCCGGCAAGGCAGCAGGTTTGGATGGTATTGCAGTGGAATTTATTAAAAAAGGGGGTGACTGTATTGTTGACTGGTTGGTAAGGTTATTTAATGTATGTATGACTCATGGTGAGGTGCCTGAGGATTGGCGGAATGCGTGCATAGTGCCATTGTACAAAGGCAAAGGGGATAAGAGTGAGTGCTCAAATTACAGAGGTATAAGTTTGTTGAGTATTCCTGGCAAATTATATGGGAGGGTATTGATTGAGAGGGTGAAGGCATGTACAGAGCATCAGATTGGGGAAGAGCAGTGTGGTTTCAGAAGTGGTAGAGGATGTGTGGATCAGGTGTTTGCTTTGAAGAATGTATGTGAGAAATACTTAGAAAAGCAAATGGATTTGTATGTAGCATTTATGGATCTGGAGAAGGCATATGATAGAGTTGATAGAGATGCTCTGTGGAAGGTATTAAGAATATATGGTGTGGGAGGCAAGTTGTTAGAAGCAGTGAAAAGTTTTTATCGAGGATGTAAGGCATGTGTACGTGTAGGAAGAGAGGAAAGTGATTGGTTCTCAGTGAATGTAGGTTTGCGGCAGGGGTGTGTGATGTCTCCATGGTTGTTTAATTTGTTTATGGATGGGGTTGTTAGGGAGGTGAATGCAAGAGTTTTGGAAAGAGGGGCAAGTATGAAGTCTGTTGGGGATGAGAGAGCTTGGGAAGTGAGTCAGTTGTTGTTCGCTGATGATACAGCGCTGGTGGCTGATTCATGTGAGAAACTGCAGAAGCTGGTGACTGAGTTTGGTAAAGTGTGTGAAAGAAGAAAGTTAAGAGTAAATGTGAATAAGAGCAAGGTTATTAGGTACAGTAGGGTTGAGGGTCAAGTCAATTGGGAGGTGAGTTTGAATGGAGAAAAACTGGAGGAAGTGAAGTGTTTTAGATATCTGGGAGTGGATCTGGCAGCAGATGGAACCATGGAAGCGGAAGTGGATCATAGGGTGGGGGAGGGGGTGAAAATTCTGGGAGCCTTGAAGAATGTGTGGAAGTCGAGAACATTATCTCGGAAAGCAAAAATGGGTATGTTTGAAGGAATAGTGGTTCCAACAATGTTGTATGGTTGTGAGGCGTGGACTATGGATAGAGTTGTGTGCAGGAGGATGGATGTGCTGGAAATGAGATGTTTGAGGACAATGTGTGGTGTGAGGTGGTTTGATCGAGTAACGTAAGGGTAAGAGAGATGTGTGGAATTAAAAGAGCGTGGTTGAGAGAGCAGAAGAGGGTGTTTTGAAATGGTTTGGTCACATGGAGAGAATGAGTGAGGAAAGATTGACCAAGAGGATATATGTGTCGGAGGTGGAGGGAACGAGGAGAAGAGGGAGACCAAATTGGAGGTGGAAAGATGGAGTGAAAAAGATTTTGTGTGATCGGGGCCTGAACATGCAGGAGGGTGAAAGGAGGGCAAGGAATAGAGTGAATTGGAACGATGTGGTATACCGGGGTTGACATGCTGTCAGTGGATTGAATCAAGGCATGTGAAGCGTCTGGGGTAAACCATGGAAAGCTGTGTAGGTATGTATATTTGCGTGTGTGGACGTATGTATATACATGTGTATGGGGGTGGGTTGGGCCATTTCTTTCGTCTGTTTCCTTGCGCTACCTCGCAAACGCGGGAGACAGCGACAAAGCAAAAAAAAAAAAAATATATACATATATATGTGTGTGTGTGTGTATGTTATCCCTAGGAATAGGGGAAAAAGAATATTTCCCTGTATTCCTTCCGTGTTGTAGAAGGCAACTAAAGGGGGTGGGAGCAGTGGCGGGCTAGAAACCCTCCCCTTCTTGTATTTTAACTATCTAAAATGGGAAACTGAAGATGTGAAATAAGAAGTATTGTTTCAAGATTGTGCATGCCTATATGTTGTGTGTTAACTTGGCACTCACTGACTGGAATGGATGTCTTAACATATGTGACTAACCCCTGTGTGTCATCTGCTGAGGCAAAGGAGGCATACCCTGATAACCTTAACTGACTTTTATGCGGATGCCATGTCTAGGTCATGTTCTCTGATGTAACGTTTTAGGAGGAGATTAAGTTTAGAAAATATGAGATAATATTCCAGGTAAGGAGGGTAAGAGGCAACTCAGTGACTGGAGTAGCGGTGATGATCCATGGTTGTTATCTAAGTCAGTGTTAGAGGAGGTGGCGCTGGACTGAGATGAATGGTTGTGGTCACGGGGGCCGGGGTGGTTTGTGGTGTCGGCTTACCAAACTCCTTTAGAAGGCCAGCAACCAGGCTCCTACCCGTGGACTACCACTAGCTTATCTTCGTCTTTGTTAAAATGTACTTGTTCCTGATGGTCGAGATGTGGATACCCAGGTCCTTCTTGTTGAATTGTCCTGAGGGAAGGATCTGTGTTGAGAGCTATCTGTCCATGGGGTTGTGAGGGGCTGGTGGTTCCCATTGCACCTGCGTAGGTTGAGAGGACTCGGGAAGTTTCGTAGTATCGAGTCGTAGTGCACTACAGTCCTCAACATACTCCCCTGAATTTCTGTTTCTTGTAGTATTCGCTCCAGTATTCCAACGTGGGCATCTTGTCGTAGAAGCACAGCTTCAATGACAGTTGTGGCTGCCTCCTTGAAAGCACTTACGGCCTTCACGGGCGCTTCTTTGATGGGGGCATCCTTTAAAGCGTATGTGAGAGTAGCAACAGTTTTGTCGACCATCTCCGAGAAACGGTTCTCCAGCTCGTGATAGGGGCTGTGAGGCCCCTCCCTCATGGTTATGGCCGGCTGGGGTTTAGAGGGGATCAGGTGAGTTTGAGCTGGTGGTGACTGGCACGTCGTCTGGCGGGAAATTGTGTGGTGTTGGCTGTGGAAGGTGCCAGGTTTGGTGGTGGCCCTCTCGCGTCTGATCGTGTGAGCGGAGTGGCTATCCTTTGGGCACGAGAATGTGAGGTACAAGAAGTGAAGTGTCCTTTGATAAACTCGTTATGTTTTTATAAAAAGATGAAGAGAATGAGATAAATTTTCGCCGTTGTAGAATGTATTGGAGATACATTATATGATATACTGTATGAAGTACTTTATGGAAGAATTGTTACTTTAGTTATCTGTACCTGCAACTTGTGACTCTGGCAGTGTTCATTGTAAATTGTGGCTCTTATGATGAATTATCCTCATGTATAGTTAGTACTGATGCAAATATAGAAGAAATGTTGAAAATACATTTCTATTCATCGGTGCTGAGTTGTTTTCCCCTTTTTTTCTACACATCATAGTTTGGGGTTAAGTGAAGTTGCGAAGTTTTCCGTTTTTTGTTGAAACTTTGAGATCACGTGACGACAAACAAAAATGGAGGACGTTCGATTGTCATTGACGTCACCTTTAAATTCTATGGTTTTTGGTTGGTAATCAAGTCCTTCTAGGTAAGATATAGTGTTATAATGAGTGTAAGGTGTTAGGGAATATGATTATTGGGTAATTTAAGAAGTTTTGGTTGAATACAGTGTAGGGCAGAGGGTTTAAGTGGACGGCTTGGCAGGCTATGGTGACTCGCTGAGCCGGGTCATGGAGCTAATTTTGCATGTTGGTTACCTTCTTTGTAGAGACGGCATGGAGGCTTGTGGGTAATTGTTTGTTTGTTGTGTAATTGTCATAAATAAGGTGTAGTATTATGTGATCACGTTGGATGTATTTGTTGAGAAGGCAGGATTGATATGAGGTGGGGTGGGTTATGTTGTCCCTGATGTGGAAGATGTTGCAGTGTTGTAAATTATTTAGCGGGTTAATTGTCTTGATAAGAAAGTTACAGGTGATATTAAGTTGTGGGAGGAATTGTTGGTTGAGTTTGTTAGAATTTGTGGCTCCTGATAAGGTAATGTTCAGGGCAAAGGATGGAGGTTTGAAATGTGCTTATTCCTGTTGATGAAGGTGATATGATTTGATTTGTTTTGTGTTGTTCTTATTTTTGGAATTGAGCTCATATTTGTCTTGAAATGGTTGGCAAGTATAAGTTTATTTAAATAATGTAGAATGATAGAGGCTACAACTTATATGTTAGACAATATATTGGCTACTTAAGAGTGTAATGAATTAATAGGCAAGATTTTTTTTTTTTTTTTTTTTTTTTTTATACTTTGTCGCTGTCTCCCGCGTTTGCGAGGTAGCGCAAGGAAACAGACGAAAGAAATGGCCCAACCCCCCCCCCCCCCATACACATGTATATACATACGTCCACACACGCAAATATACATACCTACACAGCTTTCCATGGTTTACCCCAGACGCTTCACATGTCTTGATTCAATCCACTGACAGCACGTCAACCCCGGTATACCACATTGCTCCAATTCACTCTATTCCTTGCCCTCCTTTCACCCTCCTGCAAGTTCAGGCCCCGATCACACAAAATCTTTTTCACTCCATCTTTCCACCTCCAATTTGGTCTCCCTCTTCTCCTCGTTCCCTCCACCTCCGACACATATATCCTCTTGGTCAACCTTTCCTCACTCATTCTCTCCATGTGCCCAAACCATTTCAAAACACCCTCTTCTGCTCTCTCAACCACGCTCTTTTTATTTCCACACATCTCTCTCACCCTTACGTTACTTACTCGATCAAACCACCTCACACCACACATTGTCCTCAGACATCTCATTTCCAGCACATCCATCCTCCTGCGCACAACTCTATCCATAGCCCACGCCTCGCAACCATACAACATTGTTGGAACCACTATTCCTTCAAACATACCCATTTTTGCTTTCCGAGATAATGTTCTCGACTTCCACACATTCTTCAAGGCTCCCAGAATTTTCGCCCCCTCCCCCACCCTATGGTCCACTTCTGCTTCCATGGTTCCATCCGCTGCCAGATCCACTCCCAGATATCTAAAACACTTCACTTCCTCCAGTTTTTCTCCATTCAAACTCACCTCCCAATTTACTTGACCCTCAACCCTACTGTACCTAATAACCTTGCTCTTATTCGTATTTACTCTTAACTTTCTTCTTCCACACACTTTATCAAACTCCGTCACCAGCTTCTGCAGTTTCTCACATGAATCAGCCACCAGCGCTGTATCATCAGCGAACAACAACTGACTCACTTCCCAAGCTCTCTCATCCCCAACAGACTTCATACTTGCCCCTCTTTCCAAAACTCTTGCCTTTACCTCCCTAACAACCCCATCCATAAACAAATTAAACAACCATGGAGACATCACACACCCCTGCCGCAAACCTACATTCACTGAGAACCAATCACTTTCCTCTCTTCCTACACGTACACATGCCTTACATCCTCGATAAAAACTTTTCACTGCTTCTAACAACTTGCCTCCCACACCATATATTCTTAATACCTTCCACAGAACATCTCTATCAACTCTATCATATGCCTTCTCCAGATCCATAAATGCTACATACAAATCCATTTGCTTTTCTAAGTATTTCTCACATACATTCTTCAAAGCAAACACCTGATCCACACATCCTCTACCACTTCTGAAACCACACTGCTCTTCCCCAATCTGATGCTCTGTACATGCCTTCACCCTCTCAATCAATACCCTCCCATACAATTTACCAGGAATACTCAACAAACTTATACCTCTGTAATTTGAGCACTCACTCTTATCCCCTTTTCCTTTGTACAATGGCACTATGCACGCATTCCGCCAATCCTCAGGCACCTCACCATGAGTCATACATACATTAAATAACCTTACCAACCAGTCAACAATACAGTCACCCCCTTTTTTAATAAATTCCACTGCAATACCATCCAAACCTGCTGCCTTGCCGGCTTTCATCTTCTGCAAAGCTTTCACTACCTCTTCTCTGTTTACCAAATCGTTTTCCCTAACTCTCTCACTTTGCACACCACCTCGACCAAAACACCCTATATCTGCCACTCTATCATCAGACACATTCAACAAACCTTCAAAATACTCACTCCATCTCCTTCTCACATCACCACTACAATAGGCAAAATATTGTGTGAATAAAATATTTACGAATAAAAAAAAACTCGTGAAATGAATAATATATGGCCTGGTTAATTGATTGAAAATGTGACATGGTAGTGTCTGGTTTTTGTGATTTATTGCTAGATGTTTAAGAAAAATGAAGATGTAATTTGTTTTTTATGCTATATTACTGATGGATGCATACGTTAGGGAAAATGTGAGTTTGTGTGAAGATAGTGAGAAATATATGTAGTAAATGATCTGGACCTACATAGAAATGTACTCTGAGCCAACCTTACAGGCAACAAAATATTGAAATGATATAATTAAATTGTATGTAGTAACTGTATATACAAAAGTCACAAGAATGTATTGAAGTATCAGGAGTTGACCTAGTTATTTGCATCTAAATTTAGATATACTAATATTCAATAGTTGTTGGTGGATTGACATTGTTGATTGACATTCATTTAATTTGTCGTATTCAATGGTGTCATTAGTATATAGAATTTTCATAAAGATTTTTAGTGTTGGCAGGTAAGTTAGATCTTTTGTCATCGGTTGGCTTTTGCAGTAATGTAATGTAGTTGAATATGTTTGTTACACGTATTTGTATTATATTTTTTAATAAACTGTAATTGCGAGGTCATATTGCATGACTTGGGTGTTTAAGGAGATAGTGTAGGACTGAAAATGTATTTGCAGTGATTAATGTAGGTATAGAGTAATTGATTAATGAAATTCAGTGGTAGTGTCGTGTATTTTGAGAATTATTAGCGGATGCAGAAGGTGGATTGAAGTGTTGATTTTTGTGAAAGATGTGAATTAAGGTGATAGTAGTGAGGAATTAGTATATTAGAAGTAAAGATGGTGTTTTGAATGTCAGATTAGGTAAGATATTGTTATTTAGTGAAGAGGATCTATTAAAGTCTCACATGAGCTGACATAGGTAAAATGTGTGTATTGCAGTGAAGGTAAATGAATGTTATGTATGTGTCTTTCTAAATATAAGAAAAGTTCTTGAAAGTTGATGTGATGTGGAATGGGTGTTTAAATGATACTATTTATCTATTGGGCTGAAATGGTTGTTAATAAATATTTTGAGAGAGATTATGAAATCTTGTTTGTTGTTGATTGTTAAGTACTTTTGAATCTTTTATTTGAATTATCAGATAGATTTTAAGATGTAGGTAGGTTATGTGCAAATGTATTTTTTGTTGTAATTTGATTTGGTTTGTGTTAGTTGTGAGAATAAGATGGACTGTTGTTATCTGTTGTTGTTTTGTTTGATTAGTTGTTGTGGGAAACCGTGTTGAATTAGTTCCCTTAGTCTCACTTTGTTTTGTGTTATTGAAGTGAAAAACTGTTGCATTTTGTGTGTGTAGTGTTGAATGATGTTATTGATATCATTGTAGGGTTGTTAATTTTTGTTAGAGTATTTAATTGATTGTATGACAATAGTTTGGTTTTGTATATAATTATTGTAAGTAAGGGCGTGACATAGTTTAGTATTGAAATTGTTGGTAATGTCAATGTAAAGTTTGTGTTAATTGTAATAATTAGTTTGTTTTGTTTTTAGTTTGCTTAAATTAAAACTCTAAACTTGGGTTCAAATATTGTTTAGTTTGTGTTGTAAAGTGTGTGTTTGCAAAGTCGATAATGCATGGTAAACATTTTTTTGGGGAGTATTGTTAATTTGGGTATTAATTGTTTATTGTTGGCATTTTTTAAGGTTGATAAGTAAGTGATGGGTTTGCTTTGGAAATGTTTTGTCATGTTTATAATTCAATGTTATAAAAGATGAAACGGAATAAGTGCTTAAATTTTTAGAGAATGGTCACATACATACGCAGACATATTTACACGTACATATTCATAGAAGTTATTATTGGTTAATAGTTTATCTTGGGGTATTGGTAAGTCTGCCATTAATTGTTTATTGTGAGAGTGTACCCAGTGACTGAGGTTGTGATCGTGAGATTGTTATTAATATTATGGGAAGAATATGTTTTATTGCATTTTGTAGTTGTGGTTGTTCTGTTTATGTGTATTAAAGTGAAATTCATTTTGCATCCATTTTAATTGTTTTTTATTTTGTTTGGTTATTGATTGTGGGGATAATACTTGAGTTATAGAACTTGTTTGTTATTGAAAGAGGAGAAATGTGCGAAAGGTTGTCGTGTTAAGTGTATAGAGAATAGATTTAGAACTATTTGAGACTAATAAAATGATACTGTATAAGTTCATTAATACAATATTATAATGATAGGTAAAGGAAAGAATATTAAGATGATTATAGTAATTATTATAATGAAATCAGATTCAATGTAATAATTCAATGTAATAAGAATGATGTATTAATTATCCTTATGATTGAAAGTTTATTGATATTGAAAATATATAATTTTTTATTTCCAGAAATGACCATATGGCTGAGGGGCATTATGAAGTTTGCTGTTGGAAAAAGTATGGTGTTGGATTTGACATTTTTAAGAATAATTTGAATTTGGTAGGTGTAGTTGTAATAGATATTTTAGAGTGAGTTTATGAATTGTTTTGTATTTGTTTGTTTGGGCGAAAGTGGAGGTGATTTGTATAAGTAGATGAGGGAGGAAATGTTGGAATTAAAATTAGATGTAATTTCCCCAAAAGTAAATACTTAATGGTAAAGCATATATGTGTAATGAGTGTAAAGAAGGAAGCGCAAAACGTAATTGATGTGTGTGGGTGTAAATGAGGTGAAATTGTGAGAATATATATATTTATTTATTATAGTTAATGTGCATGTCCTGTGTTAGCACAAGGAAACAGACGAGGAGTGGCCCAACCTACCCACATACACATGTATGTACATAATTGCCCACACATGCACATATACATTACATACATATACATTTCAACGTATACACACATGAATATACACAGACATATATACACATACATACATATACATTTCAATGTATACACACATGAATATACACAGACATATATACACATGTACATATTGCTACAAGTTATCGTTGGTAGATAATTTATATTTGGATATTGTTAAGTCTGGCATTAACTGTATATTGTGAGAGAGTAGCCAGTTATTGAGGTTGTGATGATGAGATTATTAATATAATAGGAAGGGTATCAGTTATTGTCTTTCTTAGTGATGATTGTTTTGTGTGAATTAATATTTGTTTCTTTGGATTGTTGAGCAGATATTTTTGTTGTTCTAGGAATTGTATGTCAGTGAAAGGGGGAGAGGGGTGTTAAAGGTTGTAGTGTAAAGTGTGTAGAGGGTAGATTTATAAATATTAGATTTATGAATATTCAGTGATATTGTATAATTTGAATAATACCATATTATTAAGGGTAAATGAAAGATGAAGATGGTAAGTATAGTAATAGTTATAATGAAATAATATTCAGTGTAATGATAATGATTTTTTTATTAATTATCTGTTTGGTTGAAAGTATAGTGATACTAAAAGTCAAGATATTTTTTCCAGAAATGACCACATGGCAGAGGGGCATTATGAAATTTGATGCTGGAGGAAGCTTGGTGTTAGATTTGATGTTGTTCAGAAGATTTGAAAGATGGTAAGTTTAGCTGTAGTTGAAATTGTAGAGGGAGTTTAGTAAAAAAAAAAAAAAAAAAAAAAAATAATATTTTTTGGGTGGGTGGGTGTTTGGGTGATTTGTTACATTAGATGAGGGAGGAATTAAAATTTTTGCTTCTTGATTGTTATTTGTATAGAATAACTTGTAATATAGTTGTTGATTTGGAGGTACTCGTCACACACATATATATATATATATATATATATATATATATATATATATATATATATATATATATATATTTTTTTTTTTTTCATACTATTCGGCATTTCCCACGTCTGCGAGGTAGCGCTAAGAACAGAGGACTGGGCCTTAGAGGGAAAATCCTCACCTGGCCCTCTTCTCTGTTGCTTCTTTTGGAAAATTAAAAAAAAAAACGAGAGGGGAGGATATCCCTGGGGATAGGGGAGAAAGATTACTTCCCACGTATTCCCTGCGTGTCATAGAAGGCGACTAAAAGGGAAGGGAGCGGGGGGCTGGAAATCCTCCCCTCTTGTTTTTTTTTGTTTTTTTTATTTTCCAAAAGATGGAACAGAGAAGGGGGCCAGGTGAGGATATTCCCTCAAAGGCCCAGTCCTCTGTTCTTAATGCTACCTTGCTAACGCGAGAAATGGCGAATAGTTTGAAAATATATATATATATATATATATATATATATATATATATATATATATATATATTTTGCTTTGTCGCTGTCTCCCACGTTTGCGAGGTAGCGCAAGGAAACAGACGAAAGAAATGGCCCAACCCACCCCCATACACATGTATATACATACGTCCACACACGCAAATATACATACCGACACAGCTTTCCATGGTTTACCCCAGACGCTTCACATGCCCTGATTCAATCCACTGACAGCATGTCAACCCCGGTATACCACATCGATCCAATTCACTCTATTCCTTGCCCTCCTTTCACCCTTCTGCATGTTCAGGCCCCGATCACACAAAATCTTTTTCACTCCATCTTTCCACCTCCAATTTGGTCTCCCACTTCTCCGCGTTCCCTCCACCTCCGACACATATATCCTCTTGGTCAATCTTTCCTCACTCATTCTCTCCATGTGCCCAAACCATTTCAAAACACCCTCTTCTGCTCTCTCAGCCACGCTCTTTTTATTTCCACACATCTCTCTTACCCTTACGTTACTCACTCGATCAAACCACCTCACACCACACATTGTCCTCAAACATCTCATTTCAAGCGCATCCATCCTCCTGCGCACAACTCTATCCATAGCCCACGCCTCGCAACCATACAACATTGTTGGAACCACTATTCTTTCAAACACCTATTTTTGCTTTCCGAGATAATGTTCTCGACTTCCACACATCGTTCAAGGCTCCCAGAATTTTCGCCCCCTCCCCCACCCTATGATCCACTTCCGCTTCCATGGTTCCATCCGCTGCCAGATCCACTCCCAGATATCTAAAACACTTCACTTCCTCCAGTTTTTCTCCATTCAAACTTACCTCCCAATTGACTTGACCCTCAACCCTACTGTACCTAATAACCATGCTCTTATTCACATTTACTCTTAACTTTCTTCTTTCACACACTTTACCAAACTCAGTCACCAGCTTCTGCAGTTTCTCACATGAATCAGCCACCAGCGCTGTATCATCAGCGAACAACAACTGACTCACTTCCCAAGCTCTCTCATCCCCAACAGACTTCATACTTGCCCCTCTTTCCAAAACTCTTGCATTCACCTCCCTAACAACCCCATCCATAAACAAATTAAACAACCATGGAGACATCACACACCCCTGCCGCAAACCTACATTCACTGAGAACCAATCACTTTCCTCTCTTCCTACACGTACACATGCCTTACATCCTCGATAAAAACTTTTCACTGCTTCTAACAACTTGCTTCCCACACCATATATTCTTAATACCTTCCACAGAGCATCTCTATCAACTCTATCATGTGCCTTCTCCAGATCCATAAATGCTACATACAAATCCATTTGCTTTTCTAAGTATTTCTCACATACATTCTTCAAAGCAAACACCTGATCCACACATCCTCTACCACTTCTGAAACCACACTGCTCTTCCCCAATCTGATGCTCTGTACATGCCTTCACCCTCTCAATCAATTTTTTTTTTTTTTTTTTTTTTTAATACTTTGTCGCTGTCTCCCGCGTTTGCGAGGTAGCGCAAGGAAACAGACGAAAGAAATGGCCCAACCCCCCCCCATACACATGTAAATACATACGTCCACACACGCAAATATACATACCTACACAGCTCTCCATGGTTTACCCCAGACGCTTCACATGCCTTGATTCAATCCACTGACAGCACGTCAACCCCGGTATACCACATCGCTCCAATTCACTCTATTCCTTGCCCTCCTTTCACCCTCCTGCATGTTCAGGCCCCGATCACACAAAATCTTTTTCACTCCATCTTTCCACCTCCAATTTGGTCTCCCTCTTCTCCTCGTTCCCTCCACTTCCGACACATATATCCTCTTGGTCAATCTTTCCTCACTCATTCTCTCCATGTGCCCAAACCACTTCAAAACACCCTCTTCTGCTCTCTCAACCACGCTCTTTTTATTTCCACACATCTCTCTTACCCTTACGTTACTCACTCGATCAAACCACCTCACACCACACATTGTCCTCAAACATCTCATTTCCAGCACATCCATCCTCCTGTGCACAACTCTATCCATAGCCCACGCCTCACAACCATACAACATTGTTGGAACCACTATTCCTTCAAACATACCCATTTTTGCTTTCCGAGATAATGTTCTCGACTTCCACACATTCTTCAAGGCCCCCAGAATTTTCGCCCCCTCCCCCACCCTACGATCCACTTCCGCTTCCATGGTTCCATCCGCTGCCAGATCCACTCCCAGATATCTAAAACACTTCACTTTCTCCAGTTTTTCTCCATTCAAACTCACCTCCCAATTGACTTGACCCTCAACCCTACTGTACCTAATAACCTTGCTCTTATTCACATTTACTCTTAACTTTCTTCTTTCACACACTTTACCAAACTCAGTCACCAGCTTCTGCAGTTTCTCACATGAATCAGCCACCAGCGCTGTATCATCAGCGAACAACAACTGACTCACTTCCCAAGCTCTCTCATCCCCAACAGACTTCATACTTGCCCCTCTTTCCAAAACTCTTGCATTTACCTCCCTAACAACCCCATCCATAAACAAATTAAACAACCATGGAGACATCACACACCCCTGCCGCAAACCTATATTCACTGAGAACCAATCACTTTCCTCTCTTCCTACACGTACACATGCCTTACATCCTCGATAAAAACTTTTCACTGCTTCTAACAACTTGCTTCCCACACCATATATTCTTAATACCTTCCACAGAGCATCTCTATCAACTCTATCATGTGCCTTCTCCAGATCCATAAATGCTACATACAAATCCATTTGCTTTTCTAAGTATTTCTCACATACATTCTTCAAAGCAAACACCTGATCCACACATCCTCTACCACTTCTGAAACCACACTGCTCTTCCCCAATCTGATGCTCTGTACATGCCTTCACCCTCTCAATCAATACCCTCCCATATAATTTACCAGGAATACTCAACAAACTTATACCTCTGTAATTTGAGCACTCACTCTTATCCCCTTTGCCTTTGTACAATCAATACCCTCCCATATAATATACCAGGAATACTCAACAAACTTATACCTCTGTAATTCCCCTTTGCCTTTGTTCAATGGCACTATGCACGCATTCCGCCAATCCTCAGGCACTTCACCATGAGTCATACATACATTAAATAACCTTACCAACCAGTCAATAATACCGTCACCCCCTTTTTTAATAAATTCCACTGCAATACCATCCAAACCTGCTTCCTTGCCGGCTTTCATCTTCCGCAAAGCTTTTACTACCTCTTCTCTGTTTACCAAATCATTTTCCCTAACCCTCTCACTTTGCACACCACCTCGACCAAAACACCCTATATCTGCCACTCTATCATCAAACACATTCAACAAACCTTCAAAATACTCACTCCATCTCCTTCTCACATCACCACTACTTATCACCTCCCCATTTGCGCCCTTCACTGAAGTTCCCATTTGCTCCCTTGTCTTACGCACTTTATTTACCTCCTTCCAGAACATCTTTTTATTCTCCCTAAAATTTAATGATACTCTCTCACCCCAACTCTCATTTGCCCTCTTTTTCACCTCTTGCACCTTTCTCTTGACCTCCTGTCTCTCTCTTTTATACATCTCCCACTCAATTGCATTTTTTCCCTACAAAAATCGTCCAAATGCCTCTCTCTTCTCTTTCACTAATAATCTTACTTCTTCATCCCACCACTCACTACCCTTTCTAATCAACCCACCTCCCACTCTTCTCATGCCACAAGCATCTTTTGTGCAATCCATCACTGATTCCCTAAATACATCCTATTCCTCCCCCACTCCCCTTACTTCCATTGTTCTCACCTTTTTCCATTCTGTACTCAGTCTCTCCTGGTACTTCCTCACACAAGTCTCCTTCCCAAGCTCACTTACTCTCACCACCCTCTTCACCCCAACATTCACTCTTCTTTTCTGAAAACCCATACAAATCTTCACCTTAGCCTCCACAAGATAATGATCAGACATCCCTCCAGTTGCACCTCTCAGCACATTAACATCCAAAAGTCTCTCATTAACATCCAAAAGTCTCTCTGGCCATCTCTCCTACTTACATACGTATA
>NC_092274.1:4752500-4852500 GCF_036320965.1 Panulirus ornatus
GAGGAAGGGGTAACCCAACCCATGCAATGAGGCCTCTGGTCTCGAGCACAACGCAGTTGAAAATTGTCAATCTGGCCGATTTATCTTTCACAGGCGGCAATTTATCTTCCGTGGCCAGTTCATCTTTCATAGGCAGTTTAACTTTCAAAGAAAGTTTATCTCTCAAAACTAAAACCAGCTGAGAAATCAGAGCTAAAAGCAGGAATGGAATGGCTGGTTTAGCATAAGGATATAGGCAGCCCGTCTTTCAAAACACTGCAGAAAGCAGTATCATAAAACCCGGTACAACCATGGGTTTGGGCAGTTTGACTTTCAGACACCTTCAGTGGAACACATGCGGCATCACATTCCATACGGAATTCCTGATATCATCGCGGAAAATCCCTTGTACTTACACAGTGGTCACACACGAAGAACTTACCGTCGTCACGTCAAAATATGCCCTGCCCAGGGCTCAAATGTGTGCAACAGAATGGTCATATATTCAGCACTACTGCAGACTGGTAACGTAGTACTGTAATCAGTACAACACATGTACCACTAATACAGAATAGTAATGTACTACTGTATTCAATCTACTACAAAATCGTCATCTACTACTGTATTCAAAACAGGTACAAAAGGGAAGCAAACTATAGTCTTAATAATAGTAATAATAATAATAATAATGATAATAATAATAATGAGAAATATTCAAAATAAACCAAAGGGAACACCCCAATCGATTTCGTATTGAAATTTCAAAGTGCTTAGTATTTTCAGCCTTTGCCAGCAACTGATCCACAAACAGATGCCACACTTCTCTTTACGTAAGGCTTTCCCTACCTACTCTCCTTTCATAATCCTGCTCAACATTGCTCTCTTGTTTTATATCCTGTCTCGTTCCAGACAAACTACATCCCTCTTCCTATCACCTAATATAGTCCTCACTAACCTTTTTCCATAAGTCGACCACACTGAATGTCCAACTGTCTGATGAGGGCAGCACCTACAGATGGAAAGGTGAATAAAATTAGATGCTAAGGTAATAAGAAAATAATAAAGATAGGTAAAAAAAAATGACCCTCCTTAGAACTTTATGTCCATACACCTCTCAAAGAGGTCATAAATTGAGTGTTCTCTGTACTTTCTAATATTTCTAATTTTGTACAATCCTTCGACTATCTGTCCAATTGCCATGATGCAAAGCTTTTTCTTGTACTCCTCCGAATAACTGGCACTTCTTACCTACAAAAGCCGTCTATACTTCTCTCTCTGTTTCACTAAATACTTTACCTCCTTATCCTATCACTCACTACTTTTTCCTATACCATGATACCACACCCTCCACTTACCACCCACACACATGCTGTCTTCTTACATTACCTTCCAATCCCTTCTCAGTCTCTCCTGGAATCTCTCTGGCCATTTTTTCCAAAGCTCATTCATCTTTTCACCTACGTCATTTCCTCCTATATTCCCAACGGAAACGTTCATATTTGTCTCCAACAAGAGAATAATCAAGACTTTCAACCTGCCGACTCTCTCGAGACGTTCACAACCAACAACCTCTTCTTCGCATGTTTGTCGATTAGTATACAGTCTATAAACGGCCGTTGGTGACCCGAAACCCTTGCTCAACCAAGTCTGTTTCTCAAAAAGCAAGTCTTCCAAACAAGCATTTCTCTCTTAGCACATGACACTCTTTTCTGCACTCATCATCTAAACCAGCGACTTCCAAAGCATTCCGACCATACTCTTCACTCCCTCGTCGCCCTCTTCAACATTTGAACCCTCTCACACCAAGATTCGAAAACTCTTGTATTAATACAGCCTGAGCACTCACTCAACTCCACTCCAAATGCACAGAGAACTAACACCCAGTGTAATGACCCTTAAGTGTTCCCCTCCCTAGGTCCGCCTGCCAGTGAGCCTGACGACGCTGTTGGTGCTGTACACGCTCTTCAACCAGACATCCTCCTCCCTGCCTAAGACAGCATACGTCAAGCTGATTGACGTGTGGTTCTTCCTCTGCATCTGCACGCTTTTCGTCATCATACTGTTCCACGTGTTCGTCCAGAAGTTCGACGTACCCGTCGCCGGGAATATCGTCCACGTCGGAGGCGCCAAGCCCGCGCCCAGGTACACGTCCGCCCAGCGAGCCTTACAGATCATGCGTTCCCGCCTGGTTCCTCTGCTTCTGCTGGTGTGCCTTGTGGCCTTTTGGAGCACCATGGTAGTGGGGAGCAACAGACAGAGGAACGCTAGCCAGGGAGTCGACGGCGGCTCCTGAGATCTCTTGAAAGACGTACAGCCAACAAAAAACTATCTTCACACCTCTTGTGCCAGACAATAAGACACAGTAGACGAAGTATTTTGACATATGTTCTAGGGGTCTTGCCTAACAGAGGAACATTAGCTAGAGCGTCGACGGGCAAAACCTGAGTTCTCCTGAACGATATACACCCAACAAAAACTAACTTTACACTTTTTTGTGACTGAAACTAATACACAATGGACGAAGGATTTTGATACATGCTCTGGAAGTCATGCCTGACAAAGCTTTCTATACCTTACTCCAGTATGTTTCATGACATCAACTGCACAATCTCCCATCTAGGTTTATGTAACAAGAACTAAATACTGTCAAGAACATGGAGACCTGATGTTCCTTGTTATGCACACACACACACACACACCTTGCTCTAAAGCTGTATCATGATAAGTTATTTAGTAACTAATATGGCCTTTAAGTTCCGTTATATCTCATGTTTATTTTTTTTGTTTACCTATATTCAATAAACCGTGGATTATCATTATTAGTGAAAAAAATCGACCGATCTCAGTCGGACACCATATCCGAACACCCACATAACTGACCATTATGAACCGGACTCCCTCGCATCCGAACACACTCATATCTAGACACCCACAAAATCTGTTTTATTTAGTTCTACGTTTTCTTTTAAAGGTATTGCATGGGTATCTATACCATTCTGTCCCTGGTACCCGGCTGTCGACCAGTCCTGAGAGGGGGGATGAAATGCTGGGTTGGCCTTGAGCCGGATGCCCATGGGCCCTGTCTAGGATTCGAACCCTGGTGGGTTCACGCGTGATTTATAGCCGGCAACGTTAACCAGAACACTAGGGGGTTTAGTGTCACAGTTCATAGTCTCCTGGTAAAATATAATAAGGCGATGCAAACCCACATTCCGTTTTCTTCTTACCGTAAGGAATTGATTATATTCATGATTATGATTGACATCAGAGTCTTGTAAGTTATTTATGCAAATCCATGGTTGAACCTCATTTTCTCCAGCCATTTCTTTGCTACATTAGATGTAGTCAACCCGCGCCATCTCTACGTTCTCATAAGCACGTATTCTTGTACATTTATTTTTGGTGTAGCCTATAAGCCTTATCTAACGTTCCCTGAACAGTATCCCTAAAAAGGCATTTCGTGTGGATAACAGGAGAACCAGCTTCCTTTTTTTATCATGTTATTTGCCACCTAGAGATTACCCTTATTTTTTGTGGGGTCGCCTTTTCCCGGTAACTCGAACGCCAAGTTGAAATGGGTCATCTTTCTCCCCGATAACTCGAACGTTCGCATTGTTGAAATATATTGACGCAATCACAGCCTCCTTCTCGACCTGGGTGTATTTTCAAGATGTTTATTTATGATAATTTAAGACTCTCGTAGTGTAATTGATATCTTGGATATATATATATATATATATATATATATATATATATATATATATATATATATATATATATATAGTGTCGGAATGGATGGTGGTCAGATAAAAGATAAGCGTTCGGGAATTAGAGAGTTCGTTCTGTAGGCAGTAATGGCGGCGAGCAAAAAACAAAAGAACTTCGCTTCCCGTAGTGACCGCGGTTCTCGCCTGCCGCCGCTCAGTAAATCATTATGTTTATCTTATATTTAGCGCCATTTTTTTTTTGTTTGTGTGTGTGTGTGTGTGTGTGTGTGTGTGGTGTGTGTGTGTGTGTGTGTGTGTGTGTGTGTATTTTATACATTCCTCGAGCAGACTTGTATGTTTTGTAATGGCTCGCGAAGAGATGTTCGATATAATCATCACAACCCATCTTGTGTGTCAACATGCAAATGAGAAACGTCTTCCTTGTCATAGCTTTTTTCCAGGACCGTTTACGCGGGTGATTCATGAAGATAACTCGCCATAAAAACAGTAAAGGTGAAGCTAACCATAAGGAGAGCTATGGACGGAGGCGACGAGTTTCGCTCCCACTAGAGGGTACGATACCAATCATCTCAAAGTACGATAGTGGGAGGTTAGGCCGACCACAAAACCGATGTTGAGTACTATAACGGCTCTTCGCTCGTGATGGATGGAGGAACGCGTTAATGTCTTGAATAACACGAGACTCGTTGGACTGGAATGGAAGGAACAATTGTATCAATTTGGACCTACATGTTTTTGCCTTCACATTATTCATATAACAAAATACGCGTTCGTTCGTGGCTTATTAGAATTGGAGGATATCCTTTCGGCTTAACAGCTGACAGCGATACGCTGCACTAGTGTGGGTAAGTGCGACTGGGTTTTTGGAAATCATAGAAATAATGGGATGGTGGATTTCCTTTTGCGCTCCGTGCTGCATGTGGGAAGTGCACCTGGCACGAATGGCTCGGGCTGTTGTGGCCTTCGACCCCGTAACAAGTGGAAAGGTCGCTCAAATCACAGCAGTTTACTGTCACCACAACTGCCCACCACCACCACAGCTACAGTTCAACACAACCACAGCAACCCACCACTACCAAACATACCAACACAACTGCAGTCCATCACCACAATAGCTCCACCTCCACAACCCAACCACCACCATATCATCACAACAACCCCACCACCACCACAAGCCACCACCACCATCAGAGATCATCACCACCACCACCACCACAGGATTACAACCCGTAACATTTCGTGGCAATAAGTTGCCGTCAGTGACGGGTTAGGTAGGGTGGGACCGATGCCACCTCGATAAGGTCGTCATCCCACGTTAAGCCAAGGCAGTAACGGCCGTATCGGGTGTTGCTGGCCCTTCCTCTTGCCCCAAACCCGTGGCAGCATCTGCATAAGTTGTCTGGCGTGTGGCAGGCGGCTCGTTATTCGACCCTATGTCCCTACAACGAGAAGGGAATCTCATTGTTTACGTATTTTAGTGTGACGTCATCGGAGGTAGCTTGTCGCCCGTAAGTTGCCAGTAAGTCCCTTTCCTCTACATTTATGTTGACTATTCCAGAGCCCACGTTAGTAAATGGTTTTATTTACATATTGAAAAATGGTTTGGTGAAAGAGACATTTTATCTAAGTAAATTAAGTAAATGTCGAACAAATTACGAATGCTGTTAAATGAAAATATTTACCTCTCTTGTATTTCTTATATTACGACCTTCCCCGGAGATTTTATATATTCTATATTCCCTTCTTTCATGACCTTTACAGAAGGTTAGTCTTTATAAGTTCTTCTGTAAGATACACTTTAATCCCTTCCAAGTATTGGTCTCGTAGTATAGTCTCTGAAGGAGGCTTTGTGAAAAGTTCTTGTTGACACAGGAGTTCCCAACGAGGCTTCTCGGGACAAGCGAATGTGTTGGGGAGTCTGCTGGGGTGTCTTTGTGGAAGTTGTGGTTGATGTAGTGGTAGATGTTGTCTTGTATGCTGCATGACCTGAACTTATATGGGCATCAGGATGGTAGCTTAGTGAGGGGTGGCCGTCCCAGGGGCTGGGGCGTCGCCGTTGGTAGGTAGCTAAGGCCAGCCGAGGTTGGTTAGGCTACGGTCCATGGTAGGGTTGAAGGTAACCATTCTGGCCAACTATACTTTTACTGATTATTATAATCCTTCAAGCCCCGTGGCTGCTGTCCACTTGTAACGATTCTGTGAGAGGCGTGTGTGTGTGTGTGTGTGTGTGTGTGTGTGTGTGTGTGTGTGTGTGTGTGTGTGTGTGTGTGCACGCCAGATAGTAAAGACCATGTTACTAAGAGGTTTAAAAGAGATATTTCTCTATATATATATTGGCTCTGTTTCACCTTGAATGGTTCGGTTGATGGGAGAGAATCGGGCTCAGGAACCTGATTCATGACCTCGACGATGAAACACCAATATCTACTAAAACCTGGTACGCAGACTGTGCCAGACTTAACCTGGTACGCAGACTGTGCCAGACTTAACCTGATACGCAGACTGTGCCAGACTTAACCTGGTACGCAGACTGTGCCAGACTTAACCTGATACGCAGACTGTGCCAGACTTAACCTGGTACGCAGACTGTGCCAGACTTAACCTGGTACGCAGACTGTGCCAGACTTAACCTGATACGCAGACTGTGCCAGACTTAACCTGATACGCAGACTGTGCCAGACTTAACCTGGTATGCATACTGTGCCAGACCTAACCTGGTACGCAGACTGTGCCAGACTTAACCTGGTACGCAGACTGTGCCAGACTTAACCCAACCTAACTTGTATTACAAAACCAAACGTGAATCCGGTTGAATACCTTAAATTTTACATGACGGTAAACCATTGGTATACGCCACTCCCCAGTTGTAAACTAAGGCAGAATCCTCATACGGGTGTACATAAGGACATAGGTATATCTAAAAAATGTAAACCTTTCTTATATATGTCTTTCTGTAGATAATGGAATTTAGCAACGAGGAAATTTCTCTCCTTGTCTAAGAACATCAAAATACACTTCCCTTACACGATGCAAAACTTATCCATCAACTTCTGTCACACACATGCGCGCGCATCATGTTTTCATTATGCGCGTGACGTCGCACAACGGCTTGCCACCGGTTCCCAGACCTGCGTCTGACTGCCTAATTTCCGTGTAACAGCCGAGAACGACGGTTAAGCGAGGCCGATGAAAGGGCGTGCTCTTGTGAATGTAAATTATATGTAGCGTAGAACACAAATCTAATGGACGGAGGGAAAATGAACATCATAGTGATGATGTGGCTCCTCAGTGATCTGTAGTGATGATGTGTGCTGGTGGTGGGGGGAGAGAGAGTGGTGGCCGTGTTGTGAATGTGTAATGGTGGAGTGGGGTGGTAACTATTAATTACAGGAAGAGAGTTTTACACTCTGTGTTGTCCCCGTCTCTTGACCTCGAAAACATATATATATATATATATATATATATATATATATATATATATATATATATATATATATATATATATATATATATGCACCATGTCTTTACTCCTATATATGTATACACATGCACATCCAGCCTTAACCAAGGACTCATTTATCGACCCACCCCAAAGGAAGGCTGAACAGCTGACATCAGCTGTGGATCGACTGGCGCGTCCAGAATTCGAACCTACGCGGGCCCGTGTAGAGGTAGTGATGATGGGACGGGTTTGCGAGTTTTTTGCTAAATTTTACCAGTTTTTTTTATTCTCGATATGTGTCTAGTAGTGTGTGTGTGTGTGTGTAGTGGTAGTAGTAGTAATGTGTGTGTGTGTGTGTGTGTGTAGTGGTAGTAGTAGTAGTAGTGTGTGTGTGTGTGTGTGTGTGTGTGTGTGCTGAGCACGAGTACTGGGTGTTGTGTAAGAACATGTCGCCGTGAAAATGAATGCAAATCTCTCCCATTATACGATGGACTTATCGGCAAACGACATTTAATGCGACGAATTAAGTTCAAAATGGCTTCTATTTCTCCTGACCTCGGCTTAAAACAGACTGAATGTGGTTGCCTGGTGTCCAGCGGGGATAGTGTGCAGCGCCCACGGACGTGCAATTGTCGGAATAAGACGTTACGGGAACAATCTTGGAGACACGCAACCTAAAATCCTGTAGTTGGCAGCCATATCAACCGTGCTTCGAAATCAGCGATATTTCATCAATCTGTTCCTATGGGGAGGACATGGAGTCTCACCTAACCATCTTGTCCAGTTGGGGACAATATTTCTCTAGGGTTTAGAGCGGTAATAAATCCTGGGGGTCGGACGGTGTTTCTTGTGTTGTGGGAGATGTTTTACGGCATGGGAGTGGCGATAGTACGAGCGGCAGGCATGTTTTGTTTCCACCGCCGATCCTCCCTTGTTTTCTCCTCTCCCACAGGGGACCTGATGAAATAATGGTCCTCTACGCTCCCCCTCAAGGTTACTCAGGGCAGACAAGTCGGAAATAATAGAAGCACGGCCTGCGGCACGAATGGTTGTGGAAATTATGCAATATTTGAACGCTCTTGTATAGACAGGTTTAAAAATTCTCGTACAATTCGTTGCAGTCTCTGGGGGTGTTGCCACCGCAGGCGTCGGCATTTTAGGAGGTGGATGCCCAGCAGGATAGGGGGTTCCTATGCCCAGGGAGGGGTCGGGCAGGGCGCCGTGGGGCCAAGGAGGTGGTCAGTCTCGTCTTGGTTGTGTTGGAAGGTGGAGGCCGGCGCCTGCAGGACCCGCGCCATCGTCAATGTGTGCCCTGGTGCGCGCCATGCACATCTCAACCCCTGACAGTCGAATATTCCGGGAGTGACTCGCAGTGTACTCACCCATTAATAATAATTCCAACACCTCCGTCATTAGGTAAGTTGCTTTTAGATCCTCACACGCGCTTCAAGTTACGTCACTTCTTCTTTTTATATCAATAAAGTGGAACTTGTGAAGTGTAGTGTGCGTGAGTGTGTATGTGCGAATGCCAGAGGTACGATGCTACGGGACGATGTCCTCCCCCTGCTAGTGTTACTAAGTCAGGCCCCTCACCTCGCCTGGCTTACCTGTTATCTTCAAGTGCCCTTCCTGCAGCGAGTGGCCCATACAGCTGGTCACTTTCCACCCACTCCCACGCCACAGGGGAAGGAAACGAAACACGCCACTGCCGGACCGGCCTTAGTAATCAATGATGAGGGTGATTACGGTATATTTCTGTCTCCGGTCTCGTGGGCGGAAACCACTTAGATCACAATTAATCTTTGACCCCAGGGTGTCAGTGCTTGGGTCCCGGGAATCGACAAGTTAGTTCATATATATATATATATATATATATATATATATATATATATATATATATATATATATATATATATATACATATATATATATATATATATATATATATATATATATATATATATATATATATATATATATATATATATTATCCCTGGGGATAGGGGATAAAGAATACTTCCCACGTATTCCCTGCGTGTCGTAGAAGGCGACTAAAAGGGGAGGGAGCGGGGGGCTGGAAATCCTCCCCTCTCGTTTCTTTTTTTTTAATTTTCCAAAAGAAGGAACAGAGGGGGCCAGGTGAGGATATTCCAAAAAAGGCCCAGTCCTCTGTTCCTAACGCTACCTCGCTAACGCGGGAAATGGCGAAGTTTAAAAGAAAGAAAAGAAGAATATATATATATATATATATATATATATATATATATATATATATATATATATATATATATATTTATTTATTTATTGATGTCCACACTGGACTTGGCAATGGGGATGTTCTTGTAGGGATGGTGTATGAGCCGAGATGGGTCAGGCGTTGTCTTAATTAAGCAATAGCTATCGTTCCTCGTCCTAATCAACCCATAACTATCTTCTTCTGTCTTAATTAAGCCATACCTATTTTTCCCTGTTCTAGTGAAGCCATACCTATCTTCTTTTGTCCTATCTTAGCACCATTACTATCTTTCACTGTCTTAATTGAGCCATACCTGTCTTACTCTAAGATAACAAGTATCTTGACTTACATTAGTCTAACCTAATCTGGCGTTAGTAGATTTCGATTTCCCTCCAGCGTAACGAAGCCCAGCTGGTGGTGGGAGTGTTGGTGCCAACTGTAATATTGGTGTTTATAGTCTTGTTACTGGGGAGGTGATCCCCTGTATCGGGGGTGGGTCAGGCCCCTGAAGGTCATCTAATCCCTTCCTGACCCCTGACCACCCCTCCTTCGCCCCCTTTATTCTCAGGGGTTAGGAGGAAGCGGGTTTAGGGTGAACTGGAGGTGAGGTTGGTGGAGTTGGTTCTACGGGGGGGTTAGGGGTAAGTGGAGGTGAGGATGGTGGTGGTAGAGGTGAGGTTGGTGTTCTCTGGGCTTTCAGGGGAAGTGGAGGTGAGGTTGGTGGAAGTGGTTCTGGAGGGAGATGAGAGGTGGGGTGAGGGGGAACGGTTCTGCTCTGAGCATAGCACGACACCTTGAGTACCATCTTACCGGTGGGCAAAACACCCCTGACAAAGCCCCCTGAGAGACGTGGGGGATTATTGGGGGTTGGATGAAAACCCCGTCTCTCACATCTGCTCGACCATAATGTGAGGCGGGAAAAGAATGTTGATTTCCACACATTTGGCCAGGCATGTGACTGATGCCTCATGAAGTCAGCATAGAGGGAAGAGAACGAGCAAATTGAGGACATTCCAAGTATAATTTTCTCACTAACACATTGGAAAGATCAGCAGACAATCGTTCAAAATCCCAGTGGGTTCCAGTGTCAGACGCTACGTCGCCCACAAGGTGTAGGATATTGATGGCAGTATATTACGTGGCTGTTTATACCTACATGGATGGTGTTATGATGGGTCCTGAGAACAGGTACAATGAGAACAATAATGAACTGATAAGAACAATAATGGACCTGGCTACTGTTATGCTGGTTACTTAGAAGAGGCAGAATGAGAATAATGAACTGATAAGAACAATAATGGACATGGATACTGTTATGTTGGTTACTTAGAAGAGGCAGAATGAGACAATAATGAACTGATGAGAACAAAAGGGACTGTGGAATGTACTTTGGTGTTATGGTGGGTACTAGGAACTAGCAAAACGAGGACAAGAGTAAACTGTGGAATCTTCATGAATTGTGTCATGATGGGTGCTGAGAACAGGCAAGATGAGAACAATAAGAAAATGTTGATAATTAGTAGACGGCGAGAGGTTAGGTAACGAGAAATATCAAGACGAGAGAACCAGACATTCTCAGGAATTAGAGCGTCTGAACTAACGGGGCGAGTTCCAGGTTTCCTCTGTCGCTGGGATCGATCCAGCGGCACATCCAAATTAATGAGACGAGCTTAAAACCCTCGCTCCAGGACTGTGTCCACTGAGAACCGTAGACCGACCACCTGGGCCTACTAAGATACCTCGCTGTTACAATGCACCGACTGGAATGGGCGAACTGGCTGCTGGAACGGGACACTGGGTACAGTATGCAAATTTAGAACCTGAGAAGAGAGATGCTGTAGGAGACATGAGGGTTGTAAAGGACATGACCAGTACCCGGGAACTACTGCAGAATACAGATAGACATCTTTACTCCCAGCTCCATCGCACCATCCAGGTGGCACACCGTAAAACACACAAGCCGCCGTCACAAACAGTTGGGTGTACCAGGGAACAAGCTAGGCTCAGACTGAATCTTACGGGTAGAAGATGGCCCCCGTAACCAGCGTTAGGTTAATGCAAAGCACAGGAAGGCAGGAAGCGTGGGGTGTTCCTTATGATGGTAGGAGGGCCTTGGAGAAGTTGGGGGCCCCGTGGGATGTTTCTTAGGATGGTAGGAAAGCCTTGGGTAAGTTGGGGGCTCTGTGGGTTATCCCTTAAGATGGTAAAAAGGTTTTAGGTAAATTAGGAAGCCAAAGGTTTTACCTTAGGATGGTTAGGAGGCCCTTAGGTAAGCGAGGAAGCGAAAGGTTTTACCTAAGCATGGTTGAGGAAGCAGACGCTGGGGAAACCTGAACTACTGCCATGAGACACGATCATAATATTCATAATTTTTTATTCAAGCGTCTCCTTTGTAGATCAGGTCATGACCACCTGGGTCGTATGACCTGACTCTATGGTATGATTACGATAACTCGTGATCGTCGTTTACCCCAAATCACACCCCCCCCCCCCCTCAAGTCCTGGCCCATTGGGGGTAGCTATTTGTTAATTAGGAGAGACGAAAGAAGATCTTTATAGACTTCAGCTGCGTAAGTTCGACCCTTGAACCCCTGGACCGTTGTCCGAAGCCGCTGATACGACACTTAAACCTTTTTACCACAGTTCGAGGCCACTGTCCCTGAACTACTTACTGCCATGAAGCACTGAATCATTGTCTCACGAAGTCTCATGCCATTGTCCCATTATCCTTCAGCGGGAGCTGAGGTGAGGTGAGGTTGGCAGGATTCCCTTGGCGCCTCTAAAGGACATAAGGTTTAATGGCTTGGGTCTGTATGTGGGAGAGTTGCATGGAAGCCAAGTCTCGTGAAGCTGTTGTAGGAGAGAAAGGCGTTGCGGCGCGCGGTCCCTAATTACAGGATTGTTGCAAAAAAAAAAAAAAAAATAAAACCAAAAAACCACCACCTGCAGCTCCGGGTGGTGCAGGAGGCGTGTGGTGGTGATGCGCTACGGGAGTGGCGGTGGTGTGGCAGGAGTCACAGTAGCTTGGGATGAGTCCCTACAGACGCCCCTACAGGGTTCGCCTCGGTCTGCCAAAGGCAGTACATTGCTTGAGAGACTAACTACCTCAACGAGGCCATCGGGGTCGACCACTGGGCTGGTGGTGTGTGGGCGTGGCCACCACGACTGATAACATACATAAAATTAATCTGCCAACGATTATGTAAATATTCTATCGCGATATTTCCCCAAAGATGTGAAGATTCTTTCTTCTTTTGAAAAAAAATGGATGGGTAATTGGAGGCACATTTAGAGCCAATCCGGCATATTGTAAGTCCAAGTCGGTACATTACATGGAAACTTGACACGGGGTTCCTGTTGGCCCGGTGACTGGTCCAGCTGGTGACGTTTGGTCCGGTGATTGGTCCAGCTGGTGCTGTTTGCTCCCAATGATTGGTCCAGCTGGTGCCAGTTGGTCCGGTGATTGGTCCAGCTGGTGCTGTTTGCTCCCAATGATTGGTCCAGCTGGTGCCAGTTGGTCCGGTGATTGGTCCAGCTGGTGCCGTTATCTTGTTATTCTAGTGGCTTGTGGCAATTATCATTACACATCTGCCAAACACCGCCACTTGCCCCAAACCCCTTTGTTTTCGGGCGATGAGCAAGCGAAGATGGGCGTTCTGCGGGGCGTCATAGGGTCCATAATGGCGCCCACGGGTGCACTCTGGGGCATAGACAGCTGAAGAAAATTTCTAAGCCTTTATGGTATAATAGTTTTTTAAGGGGGGTAAGGGGAGGGGGGATAGGCTTGGCTCGGGCAATCGTGTTCAAACTGATGGAGTAATTGAGGGAGAGAGTGATGGATGACGATGTGCCCAGCGACGGTAGGGAGTGTGTGTGTGTGTGTGTGTGTGTGTGTGTGTGTGTGTGTGTGTGTGTGTGTTCATCTTGGGCTCAGAGACCAGCGTTCTACAGACGTCTTTATATTCATTTCATTGATATAATGATATATAGATTTACCCTACCATCTATCCGCCTCCTCTAAACCCCCTCCCCCCTGGCACAGGTGGTGGATTGTGGGGAGGAGGGCGGGGGGAGGCGCAAGACACCGTGTGACGATTTTTTTAAATTGACTGTTATCTGCGTCGCTCGGGGTCGTTCCTTGTGTGTGAGTGTGTGTGTGTGTGTGTGTGTGTGTGTGTGTGTGTGTGTGTGTGTGTGTGTGTGTGTGTGTGTGCAAGGCCAGCTGGGGCGCAGCAGAAGATGAGAAATTCTCTCTCTCTCTCTCACATGGGGTGGGGGCCACCCCTGGGTGTCAGACACCAGGGATGGAGGGGAGAGAAAGGAATGTCCCAGGGGACGGGGTGGGGAGAGAAAGGTATTTCACAGGAGTGAGATGGGGAAAGAAAACATGTCCCAGGGGAGAGGATGGGGAGAGATAGGCATGTCCCAGGGGAGAGGATGGGGAGAGATAGGCATGTCCCAGGGGAGAGGATGGGGAGAGATAAGCATGTCCCAGGGGAGAGGATGGGGAGAGATAGGGATGTTCCTGGGGAGGGGGAAGGGAGGGTGGTTGTTAAGTCGTGGTGGCCAAGGGGACGTAAGCCTCAGCAAAGCAACAAGTTAAGGAGTTCGTTCGTGTCGAGTGTGTTGACAAGGGGGGGTGAGGGATGGTTGGGGTGGGGGAATGACTTAAGCGTTGTTTGCACTCGCGTCCTGTTATGAGTGCCTTCGTCTGATGTCTCATACTCACTCACACTCTGTGTTAACTAACATTTTGTGTTAACTCACAAACTCACACTCTGTGTTAACTAACATTTTGTGTTAACTCACAAACTCACACTCTGTGTTAACTAACATTTTGTGTTAACTCACAAACTCACACTCTGTGTTGACTTAATTTCGTGGCACGTGTTGGGGGAGAGGTGACTCTTAATTGGATGCACTGGGTGTATGTGGCTGGGGAGATGGACTACAGATGTCCCCGGCGTGTCCCATCCTTGAAGAGGACACTTTAGAATTGATGCAAAGCGTCACGGGAAAAAGAGAAGAGAGGAAATGTACTCTCCCAACTCATCGAGGTCAGAGAGAGAGAGAGAGAGAGGGGGGGGGGGGGGTGTTCTATCGTATATGCTGGTCTTGTACTGGGTCACGGCCTGGAATACCAGATCAGGTGAGGCTGTCCCCGACGAAGGCAGCTTAGTATGGAGGGGACGCATCACGAGTCCATGTCCCGGGTTGTTAGTATGGGAGGGACGCGGTCGCCGGGAGTCGGTCGAAGCTGACAGCATCATGCGCCAGGAAGGCGAGACCTTGACGAAAGCTCTCGTGCTCACAGTACGTGTCATAGATACACTGAAGGATGAGGGGGATTGCAGGGAGACACACACCAATCATTCGCTAGGATTCTGGGGATTGGTTTACAACAGCTCTAGACGCCCAGGGATGAATGGCACTCCTAACATTCCGCTCTCAGTCAGATTCGTCGATGAATATTGAGAGATTTAGGAGGGATGGACGTGAATATAGTTAAAATCTACACTCCCCAGGTCTTTTAAGTCACTTCATTATTTTCCCTCATAAATAAGGGGAGACGTCTGGCAGCGATTAGGCCACTGACGACGTAAAAAATTAAGTTACAAATCATTGAGTGAGGTGAGTGGATGAAACATGGTTGGAAGGTTTCAGTGAGGTGAGTGGATGAAACATGGTTGGAAGGTTTCAGTGAGGTGAGTGGATGAAACATGGTTGGAAGGTTTCAGTGAGGTGAGTGGATGAAACATGGTTGGAAGGTTTCAGTGAGGTGAGTGGATGAAACATGGTTGGAAGGTTTATAATCTTTCCTGGGATGGGTCATCCCAGGAAAGTCACTAGACGATATTATAGATAAAAATGTCCCGGGTGGACTGTTACTATTGTTACAGTCACGGGGCGCACTTGCTGTTACACAGAGGTGGCCCGTTACTGGTCGGTCCATCACAGATA
The DNA here is from genome assembly GCF_036320965.1 of Panulirus ornatus. Lineage (NCBI taxonomy): Eukaryota > Metazoa > Arthropoda > Malacostraca > Decapoda > Palinuridae > Panulirus > Panulirus ornatus. Next base: position 4,767,847 of record NC_092274.1, read on the forward strand.
ACATCCTTTGAAGGATGTAGGTCCACAGATCGCCTGTCTAAATTGGTCCATTGTTGTCGCCACACAGGTGCTGAAGTGGTGCCCCGTGTGTGTGTGTGTGTGTGTGTGTGTGTGTTGTCGACAGCTGTTGAGCATCCATATGTTGTAGCTGAAGACAGTTGTCCATCATCAGACAGTTCTCACCCCCACCCCCCCTAAAAAAAATCATAATCATACAGCTGGCAGCCCAATAGGAGGTCCATCATTTATTCGACATCCGGGATCTTACACTTCGTACCGTGCATGCTGTCATTGTCGTGCATCTGGGAATCGCCTTTCATTTAGATATCTTGAGATTTTCCTTTCTATATCTAAACTGTGGCCGACATCCTGGGATATTTATCATAGAAGAGTTGTCCCCTCCTATCAATCAATGATATACATACTCCGTCCTAGCTACGTCTCTTCGTTGTATATCAAATGACATATTTCTTTCTTCTATCTCCTCTGATGATGTTATTATCACACGAAAATACACTGGGGAACTTATCGCGTTTCAGTTCCTCGTGGATTCATAGTAACATCTTTGTGGGCTTTGAAAAGGTTGACATTTTAATATGTCTAGGTAAAGTCATTTCCAGATTGGTTTTGATATAGTTAGTTTCAAAATGATAGATATCAGTTGGTTACGAGATGTTTAAATGTGTTCAGTTTGAAACACGTCTTTAGATGTAACTGGTTTCAGAATGTTTCGACGTAGTCAGCTCCAGGATGTCGTTCGATACAGTTTTAAACTGGTGTAATTCCAGAATGTTTGGAGATTTATCTCTTTTCAAATACGTGTTTATTAGGATAAAAAAATCAATAGAACAAACCAATGGCATCACATCTTAAGGAATGTTTCTTTGTATTTAAGAAGTTGAAATTTTTTCGTGTTCAGTGCATCTGGCATCACTGGGACCACGACTGCCGTCATACATAATTAATGATGTAATAAATAGTTTTGTCTTAGGCAACACTGACTCATTATACACCAGAAACACGTTTCATTTATTGCTCTTGTGGATGTGACCGAATCTTGTATGTTATCATACGTCTGGCATCCTGGGTTCCATGTTATCATACGTCTGGCATCCAGGGATTTGTCATTATATGTCAGGTATCGTGGGTTCCATGTCATTATGCGTCTGATATCGTATATCCTTCCCGTCATCATACGTCAGGCAGCTTGTGGTCCCATATGTTAGCATATGTTTGGCAGCTTGGGTTCTCATGTCTTAAGTGGTAGTGTAGGTCCCTCCTGTCATCATAAGTGTAGCAGTGTGGGTTCCCACCTGTCATCACATGTTTGGCAGCCTGGGTTCCCAACTCATCATACGTTGGGCAGCATGGGGTCTTGACATCCCATCGTCTGGCTTCCTTTGAGTTCCTCACCTTTCATCATACGTCAGGCAACCTTGGTCATGTGGTCCTGGCGTGTCATCATACGTCTGGCAGTTGTAGTCATGTGATCGCGCTGTTGTGAATACAGATAACAATCCTTGGGTTGGATCTTCATTGCATTTTAATGACTGGTTTCCTTTACCATGGACTGAATTTTATACTTAGATTGCGAGAAATTCTGTTTATCATCTAATTTATTTACTTTGCTGTGTGATTAACAAAAATAGTCAGGAGCTCGGAAAACCAGACCCCACTGGAGATCTTATCGTACGAGCTTTTCTACACAAGTGATGACTCCTTTGAATGTTTTTCATCGCAAGCTGGAACTATTTTGGAGGAGGTTCTCCATATGTTTGGACTTGGGAGAGTGGGGAGATATCCACAAGTTGGATTTCTTTAGAAGGGCTTATCCTCAAGTTGGGTATCTCTGGAGGAGCTTTTTAGCAATCTGGGCCTCGTTGGAGGAGCTTCTCCGCATGTTAAGCCTTCCTGGGTGAGCTTCTCCACAAGGTGGGCCTCGTTGGAGGAGCTTCTCCACAACCTGGGCCTCTTTGGAGGAACGATGGATGTTCATGGGGCGGGGAAACCTTTTTAAGCGGGTCTCCCCATGGTAAAATAAAACGTACGAGAAAATGGGTTCGGCAGGACTAACTAGGGTAAATTTACTGCTCTCCCAGGGAGGGCCCGATCAACCTCCCTCTAACGACAATATTTGGGCGTTTTGTTTTCACGGCGACCGGTCCCCTGTGTAGGGAAGGTGTTACGGAGGGAGAGAGGGTAATATGGAGGAAGGCAGAGGAGCAGCAGGGAGATGGAGGAGCGAACTGGAGGGAGGGTAACCACGATACTTCTGACGAGGCAGAGATATGGTAAGACAACGATAGCAAGATGAGCAGACTCATGGTGGTGCGTTACACAGGTAGGGAATGTTACAGGAGAGCGTTACAGAGGTACTGTCAAGGGAAATGTTACAGGAGAAAGATTCCTCACAAGGTAAGCCAAGACAGGGCGTCAGGTAGACGTGTAAGGGATTGGGGAACCTTCCTGCCCACATTAATAATCAGGCGGCGGCCATGTCTTTATCTCGAGTACCAGGGTTCGACACCCCTTATTACGAGACTTAATTAATCCTAACTGATTACCCGGACTTAATTATGTCAGCTACCTGGTGGCCCCCTTCGGTTTATGTACTCTCATTACCTGCTTAATTGCCCTCTTTAATTAACGAGGGTTGTCTAATTACTCTTCATTAATTACAGGCAGTTAGATGACTTTTTCCAGGTAATCATAATCACGTGATTATGAGAATTGGTATTTGGTCACCCATTCGATCCCCACTCAGACCACCCTAGCCCCACAAAGATTACTGTAATCCCACTCAGACCACTCGAACCCTACTCAGACTACCCCATCCTCACTCAGGCCACTCCAACCCCACTCGTCCGCCATGCTTCAGAAGGTCGTGAATCGTGCTCAACGAACACGTTTCCTTACACTACCTTATCCGCAGAGGTCGAAAAGCCCCCATAGACCAGCGGGTGATTCAGCCAATCAACGTCGAGAGATCCCAGCATTTTTCAGCCAATCAGCTCAGAGCTTGGGTTAAATTTAGGTGAAGTCGCTTTCAAAAATGGATTGGCAGCCACAGAAGCGACATATCTAACCCAAATCACCTGTAGAATTGGACCATTAACGTGTGATATTTTCATTTCGTACAAACGCAGTCGCGGGCAGAGACGGCCACGGGAACGAGATACAACAGTGTAGGGAGATACAGCTTCACATATTATATACATGTGATAGCATGGCTCTCCTAGTAGTTCACGTACATTAATCGTTTCACCTTCATCTAGTGGTATAGGAGGTCGTGTATGATTATTCATCCATCATTTGGCGTACATTAGGGCGTAAAATGTTCAGGTGCGGGCGAACGATATCGTCGTCCAGATAGACAAGATTACCGTTACAAAAGCGCAGGACTTCTAGCTGCCAGAGGCCGCCAGTCCACAATATTTTGTCTCCCCCTCCCCCCACCCATGGAACCTGACAGCCTCCATATCTCTGCCTTCAGAAAACGGAGAGGGGGCAATAAAACAGAGATTGTAAAAGACATAATGTTGGCCGTGTTATGGTGTACTGTGTTCCCCGCGGATGGAGCGAGGCAAGGAACAAGACTGTGTGGCTTGCGGGGGTAGGACCCGTGAGGTTAGTTTAACCTCGCCCTCTCTGATACCCCTGCAGGTGCCATTGTGTATATTTATCACTCGGTTTTCCATATTATGTAAAGGCTACACAACTTGTGCAGTCAACCTGCTCAACCGATACATGATCACGGATAGATCTGTCGCTACGAAAAATAAGTAATTAGAAAAGTAACGTATCTAGTGTTACGACCTATCACTGGCTGCCATCATGAGATTTGGCCAATAGTCAAGGCTAACGCGTTACGCTATCCACACGGATCCTTCCTTGATGAGAGAGTGACGGTGGTTTATTGTTGAGACGAGGAAGACTCGAGACAAGATGCCCATGTCTCGTGGTCACTCAGGTAGGCTATATATTACCCCGTGTCCACAACACAGTCCCTTTATCTGTCTCCAGACCCACGTGTGTCGCCCACACTTTAACCCACCCCGTCAACCCCCACCCTCCCCTACTACCCCTTGTGTGTCAGTACCCCTGGTGTGTGTGTGTGTTTTGGTTACCCCTGCTACAACGTAAACATCCAGGACTGCTTCCGAACAGTCCTTGACAGTGACCCCAAAATCTAAAACGGGTTCTAATTGGTCCTTGGCAGTGACCCCTAAATCTTCTGGGACTAGTCCAACTTGGTCCTTGATAATGACCCTTAAATTTAAGACATGTTCTGAGTGGTCATTGGCACTGACGTCTACATTTGTAACACGTGAACTTCACGGTACACACACACACACACAGAGAAGGGGGTCAGGTGAGGATATTCCCTCTAAGGCCCAGTTCTCTGTTCTTAACGCTACCTCGCTAATGCGGGAAATGGCAAATAGTATGAAAAAAAAAAATATATATATATATATATTTTTTTTTTTTCTTTTTTTATACTATTCGCCATTTCCCGCGATAGCGAGGTAGCGTTAAGAACAGAGGACTGGGACTTTGAGGGAATATATAATATATATATATATATATATATATATATATATATATATATATATATATATATATATATATATATATATATATATATATTCTTTTTTTTCTTTCTTTTAAACTATTCGCCATTTCCCGCGTTAGCGAGGTAGCGTTAAGAACAGAGGACTGGGCCTTTTTTGGAATATCCTCACCTGGCCCCCTCTGTTCCTTCTTTTGGGGAAAAAAAAAAAATGAGAGGGGAGGATTTCCAGCCCCCCGCTCCCTCCCCTTTTAGTCGCCTTCTACGACACGCAGGGAATACGTGGGAAGTATTCTTAATCCCCTATCCCCAGGGATAATATATATATATATATATATATATATATATATATATATATATATATATATATATATATATATATATATTTCCATTCTGCACTCAGTTTCTCCTGGTACTTCCTCACACGTCTCCTTCCCAAGCTCACTTACCCTCACCAGCATTATCTCTTCTTTTCTGAAAACCTCTACAAATCTTCACCTTCGCCTCAACAAGATAATGATCAGACATCCCTCCAGTTGCACCTCTCAGCATATTAACATCCAAAAGCCTCTCTTTCACGCGCCTATCAATTAACACGTAGTCCAATAACGCTCTCTGTCCATCTCTCCTACTTACATACGTATACTTATGTATATCTCTCTTTTTAAAGGTATTCCAGGTATTCCTAATCACCAGTCCTTTTTCAGCACACAAATCTACAAGCCCTTCACCATTTCCATTTACAACACTGAACTCACCATGTACACCAATTATTCCCTCAACTGCCATATTACTCACCTTTGCATTATCACCCATCACTATACCCGGTCTCGTGCATCAAAACTACTAACACACTCACTCAACTGCTCCCAAAACACTTGCCTCTTATGATCTTTCTCCTCATGCCCAGATGCATGTGCACCAATAATCTCCCATCTCTCTCCATCCACTTTCAGTTTTACCCATATCAATCTAGAGTTTACTTTCTTACACACTATTACATACTCCCACAACTCCTGGGAAGTTTTGTAGGGCCTGGATGTGAAAAGGGAGCTGTGGCTTCGGTCCATTATACATGACAGCTAGAGACTGAGTTCGAACGAATGTCGCCTTTATTGTCTTCTCCTAGCGCTACCTCGCGCGCGTGCGGGGGAGGGCGGTGTCATTTCACGTGTGGCAGGGTGGCGACGGGAAACAATAAAGGCAGCATGAATTATGTACATGTGTATATATGTATATGTCTGTGTATGTATATATATGTATACGTTGAAATGTATAGGTATGTGTATGTGCGTGTGTGGACGTGTATGTATATACATGTTTATGTCGGTGGGTTGGGCCATTATTTTGTCTTTCCTTGCGCTACCCCGCTAACGCGGAGACAGCGACAAAGTATAATATATATATATATATGTTTTTTTCATACTATTCGCCATTTCCCGCGTTAGCGAGGTAGCGTTAAGAACAGAGGACTTAGCCTTTGAGGGAATATCCTCACTTGGTCCCCTTCTCTGTTCCTTCTTTTGGAAAATTAAAAACGAGAGGGGAGGATTTCCAGTCCCCCGCTCCCTTCCCTTTTAGTCGCCTTCTACGGCACGCAGGGAATACGTGAGAAGTATTCTTTCTCCCCTATCCCCAGGGATAATATATATATATATATATATATACATATATATATATATATATATATATATATATATATTCGAGTTGCCCAGGCCGTCTCAGCTAACAGGGATATGTCGGCCCCACACACAGACTCTGACCCCTGACCTTATCGTGATGAATTTGCGTGTTGACGACACGACTGAGTCTGACGGAAGACGGGGCACGGATGCCCTGAGACAGATGTAAACATAACCTGAGGAAGGACGACCGGAGTGTCGTGCTTATGTAAGTATTATACGTAATTGTCGCGTAGTGTGGCTTGTGGTATACTCGTAGGATTTGTAAATATACGTAACTCGAAGTATATATATTTCTGTTAGAAGTACATTTCCTTATCTTTTTTTTTTTTCGTTCAACGATATTCATGGAACAAGTGCATAACCATTGACATGTACGACTACGTTCGTATCCAACTATCGTCGTGCTCAAGGGTCGTACCGTTGTGCCCAACTATCGTCGTGCTCAAGGGTCGTACCGTTGTGCCCAACTATCGTCTTGCTCAAGGGTCGTACCGTTGTGCCCAACTATCGTCGTGCTCAAGGGTCGTACCGCTGTACCCAACCATCGTCGTGCTCAAGGGTCGTACCGTTGTGCCCAACTATCGTCGTGCTCAAGGGTCGTACCGCTGTGCCCAACTATCGTCGTGCTCAAGAGTCGTACCGATGTGCCCAACTATCGTCGTGCTCAAGGGTCGTACCGCTGTGCCCAACTATCGTCGTGCTCAAGGGTCGTACCGCTGTGCCCAACTATCGTCGTGCTCAAGGGTCGTACCTTTCTTGCTCAAGGGTCGTTCCACTCACCACATAAAACTTGTTCCTGTCCTTTCCCACCGCTTAAGAAAGTGCTTAACTACTTAACTACTTACGTAGGTCAACCCTCTTACAAGGGTCGGCTTGACAATCCCAAACCGGGTGAAAGATCGTTGGGCCTCATTAAGTCATTTGGTTGACGAGGGAGGACCATGTTATACTTACCTATGTCATGTCTCTCCCTAATAGTAATACATGAAGATATATATTCCATATATTACTGGCAAGTGAAATTCATTTTTTTCCCCTCTCCTTTTTCAGACGAAACTTGCGACTGCTCTGGTTGCCTGGAGTGTTACGGAAGCCGGGGGGTCACACCACAACAGCACGTGACGCTGCAAGACGTCAAGCCAGAACACTCCGCAGTAGGCTAGAACAGGCCACAGTTCGGTAGAACACGCCGCAGTAGGCTAGAACAGGCCACAGTTCGGTAGAACACGCCACAGTTGGCTAGAACAGGCCACAGTTCGGTAGAACACGCCACAGTTGGCTAGAACAGGCCACAGTTCGGTAGAACACGCCACAGTTGGCTAGAACAGGCCACAGTTCGGTAGAACACGCCACAGTAGGCTAGAACAGGCCATGCATCCTTAGTGTGTGCCGCAGTTACCCAAAGCATGCCATAGTTCAGGGGAACACGTCATGGTTAGTTAGAACGTCAGAACACGACACAGGAGAGACAACACGCCACACCCACCCAAAACAAAACAAAAAATAGAATTAAGCCATAACACGCCATATTAGGTTAGAAGTAATCACCTCACATACTGTACATGACGCCACATGTGGTTGGCATACGCTGCACTACACGACAGTAGCCTGCGATTGCACATCTCTTGAGGACTCGCCACAAGACCAGAGGGCATGGCAGGCTTGGAGTACCTGTGTGTTGGCGTGCTCCTCACCCTTCTTGCTCCTCATGGTAAGTGTCACTATTAGAGGGACGCGCGCGCGCGCGTGTGTGTGTGTGTGTGTGTGTGTGTGTGTGTGTGTGTGTGTGTGTGTGTGTGTGTGTGTATCTTCAGGTCGGTAAGCCGTGTCTGTGTTTGATTTATGTGATGTATTTATTCCAGCCTCCACACAAACATATGATTTCTCATCCTCTATGACTCAAAACAAATATATCAGTGTTCATGAGTTTGCTGACTTCATCACCCCTTCACCAAGAGGAGCCAGTGAAGTCACACTTTATTTACATAATAAGATTAAATAGTAAATGTCAGACTCAATTTTTTTACAGTGTAGAGTGAGGGTAGGGTGTCTGTGGGCTGAGTCATGTAAGAGTACAGATGTTTGTTTGGTCCGTTACGACACGGAAGGTGTGGCCTAACTCATCATGAAAGATAGTTCAGGGAAAGAACTCTCTCTCTCTCTCTCTCTCTCTCTCTCTCTCTCTATATATATATATATATATATATATATATATATATATATATATATATATATATATATATATATATATATATATATATATTCATCTATTCATTTATTATACTTTGTCGTTGTCTCCCGCGTTAACGAGGTAGCACAAGGAAACAGACTAAAGAATTGCCCAACCCACCCACATACACATGTATATACAATCACGTCCATACACGCACATATACATACCTATACATCTCAACGTATACATATATATATATATATACATACACAGACATATACATATATACACATGTACATAAATCATACTTGCTGCCTTTATTCATTCCCGTCGCCACCCCGCCACACATGGGCGAGGTAGCGCTAGGAAAAGACAACAAAGGCCACATTTGTTCACACTCATTCTATGGCTGTCATGTATAATGCACCGAAACCACAGCCCCCTTTCCACATCCAGACCCCACAAAACTTTCCATGGTTTACCCCAGACGCTTCACATGCCTTGGTTCAATCCACTAACACGTCGACCCCGGTATACCACATCGTTCCAATTCACTCTATTCCTTGCACGCCGTTCACCCTCCTGCATGTTCAGGCCCTGATCGCTCAAAATCTTTTTCACTCCATCCTTCCACCTCCAATTTGGTCTCCCTCTTCTCGTTCCCTCCACCTCTGACACATATATCCTATTTGTCAATCTTTCCTCACTCATTCTCTCTCTTTCCTCACTCATTCTCTCATTGTGACCAAATCATTTCAACACACCCTCTTCTTCTCTCTCAACCACACTCTTTTTTATTACTTTTTATCACCTGACCTAACCCTAACCTAACCTATGATGAAGAATATTTCCCCGTGAACTAATAGGAATATATATATATATATATATATATATATATATATATATATATATATATATATATTTTTTTTTTTTTTTTTTTTTCATACTATTCGCTATTTCCCGCGATAGCGAGGTAGCGTTAAGAACAGAGGACTGGGCCTTTGAGGGAATATCCTCACCTGGCCCTCTTCTCTGTTCCTTCTTTTGGAAAAAAAAAAAAAATGAGAGGGGAGGATTTCCAGCCCCCCGCTCCCTTCCCTTTTAGTCGCCTTCTACGACACGCAGGGAATACGTGGGACGTATTCTTTCTCCCCTATCCCCAGGGATATAATCATGGAAGCAGAGGTGAGTCAAAGGAAGGGGGAGGGGACAAAGGTTCTGGGGGCGATGAAGAATGTGTGGAGAGAGAGAACATTATCTCAGAGAACAAAAATGGGTATGTTTGAAGGGTGGATGTGTTGGAAATGAAATGTTTGGGGAAAATATGTGGTGTGAGGTAGTATGAGTAAGTAATGAAAGGGTAAGAGAGATGTATGGAAACAAAAAGCGTATGGTTGAGAGAGAGCAGAAGATGGTGTTTTGAAATGGTTTGGACACATGGAGAGAATGAGTGCAGAAAGGTTGACAAAGAGGTGGAGGGAACAAGGAGAAGCAGGAGACCAAATTGGAGGTGGAAGGATGGAATATATATATATATATATATATATATATATATATATATATATATATATATATATATATATATATATATATATATATTCGCCATTTTCCGCGTCGGCGAGGTAGCGTCCCAGAACAGATGACTGAGCGTTAGCAGGGGAAAAATCCTCACTCCCCCCCCCCCCCCTTCTCTGTTCCTTCTTTTGGAAAAGTAAAACTGGAGGGGAGGATTTTCAGCACCCCCGCTCCTGCCCTCATAAGTCGCCTTCTACGACACGTAGCAAATATATGTGGTTTTTTTTCACCCCTATATTAGTATATGCTGGAAGCAGGTTTTCTCTAATGCACATAGAACTGAATACGACAGCATATTAGAGTTATAAATCTTCCTATGTTCTCTATTTCTTTTTCAGTATTATTCTACTATTACGTGCGTGCACAAACACCAGTTGTCCGTAGTCCACCATGTAATACATTCAACCTTTCGCCTTCACAGCGGCATCATCAGGGATCTCCGAAAAGAGAAAATACAGCGTCATAAAACTTGGATACGAAAATAACGCAAACAAAATACAAAAACACTAAAAAGAGCCCAGAGCAGATTAAAGTAATGGAAACATTAAATTAATGAACAATCTCATAAAGGGTAGTACAATCTTAATACAACATAAGGAAACATAAAATTAGAAAACTTAACAATCGAGAAAAAACAGAACAATATCACACAAGAAAGTCCATCATTAAATATAATAAGAAGGATCAAGCGAGACCGTTATTGTCCGGATGTGGAACTGAGGTCAGGTTGGGCTAGTCTGATTCTCTCAGACCTTCGTAACATTGTTCCTGAAGTCCAGCAGTGGCGGACTAGGCAGCTTGTTCCGGGTCAATAACAGTGTCCCATCCGTCTACGTCCTATTGGCGAGCCATCAAAGAACTGTATGGCGGTGGTCATGTTTGCCTGGATGTCAATGACAGGTTCTTTCTCTAATGTAAATGGCTTCTGTTGTCTGTAGTCTCCTACGATCACTGGAATTAGTGAGGATTTTGGTGTTATTCTCTATAATCTCCCTCGTTAGTTTCATTCCATGCTTTAGTTCATAATGTTTCATTCCACCTTCTTGTAAGTGAAACGAGAGGCGGCGGCTCAAGGTGCACGTAGTATTTCCAATGTAGTGTGGCTGACAATCCCCAGTATTGCATCGGTACTCATATACCACATCGGTATGATTCAACCTTCCAGAGCAACCTACCACATTGTTGTCCATGACGAGAGATCATGTTTTCGGATTGTTGTAGTATATTATCACTGATATCCTTGTTTTCATCGATAGACTTGCAATTTTTTGGCCACAGTTTCTCGCACAACCTTCTCGTCCATTTGATATGATGTGAATGTGCTCCTGTAGTAAACTTTGATGCTGTCACGGTAAGGTTGTCTGTTTGCCACGAGATGTTGCTCCATGATGCTGTTCACAATGGTATCAAATTCAATATTTGGACATCCATCGTTAATCAACTTATGACGAACACGTCAAAAGTTTTGGTGTTAAAGTTACCAGGTTAAGTACAACTTGATCGCTCTCCTCACGTATGCACGAATGACGCTTCTCTTGAAATTGAGTACATTCACTTATTCAATTCATGCATTTACCTTGGTTGTTGAGCTTTCTGTAAACTTCGCTGACGAAAGATCCTGTTGTGGCACTTACCATTACATCCAAGAAAGGAATCTTACCATTATTATTAAGCTCTGCTGTTAATCTTAAGCCTGAAGTTTCTTTGAGTTGGTCACGAATGTTTTCCAATAAGTTTAAGTTATCGACGCAAATAAAAATGTCGTCTATATGTCTGCAGTACACCTGGGGTATCATGCTCTCAGGTCGCAGTACTTTAGTTTCAACATGACATGAATGCCTACGCAAAGAGAACCCCAAGTAGGAACCCCATGGCTATTCCGTCCACCTGGCGATAAAGCCTGCCTTGCGGACATCTGAAAGGTGCCTCCATGGTGCAGGCACGTAACATTTCTCTCAATATTTTTCTGGTCATCTTCAGGGGGAGGTAAGACATGGTGTAGGTAAACATAATCCAGGATTATGTTTATTGTCCTCTCCACTGGTACATTTATGAAGACTTCACAGCTAGGGAAGCTGTGATGCCTTGTGGTTCTTTATTCCTAAGGCCGTCAAAAAACTGTTCAGTCGATTGTAGGGAGTAAGTTGTCGTGATGTGTGGCGAAATCAATTGGTTTAACTACTAGGCTAACTTGTTGGGAGATGATCGTCAAAACGCACAAACCGGGAAACCCTCTAAGACCGATCATCTCCCAAATCCCTTCACACCTAGCGTTGTGCCCACGGGTCTTACCGTCGTGTGCAGATGTTTAACAACCGATGTTTCCTGCCATCATTTCAGTCTCATGTAAGTTCATAGAGTGAAAATGGATTTTTATTTTTATTTTTACATCACCTCAAAATCCATAAAAATATTGTATTTACAACGTAAAACTTTTATTTGTATTCAATAATTCAAGATGGTTTTTGAAGTGATTTAGAAATAAGTATATTGTTTTAGGGGTTAAAGCAACGTGTTCTTGTATTTCTTGTCAATAACTGATAAATAAATACCCTCGTGCTAAACCACGAAACTTCCCTATCAATCTGTGAAATATCTTCACTAAACCCCTGAAGGGCACATAGGTTTGTTTGAATAAAAAACCGGTTATCATCTGGTCGATCTTTCACACGTGTCTGGGGCAAAAGGCGGCTATACCACACATGCCCATAGTGTGACCTTGGCCCTAACCTCAAGATGGAATAAATCTCGTGGTCGGTGACTGGAGTAAGGATAAATTTGGTATTTATTCTCCCTCTTCACACTCTCTCTCCCCAATAGGATAAGGAGGGAATGTCGGCCCATGGCGAGTTTACCTTCTAAGTTAGCCAGCAATTGAGCCTCATCATGGCCACTTGTGCCTAGTATTGCCCTTGACATTTGATGTATTGTCGTATTTACCCTGGTAATCGTCGCACGAGTCTTGGGCAAGATTGATGTAGGTGTTGTACAAATGCCATCACCACTATAGCTCTCACTGTCTGTCTGATTACCATTTCTGTGTTACGGAGAGGTAGTTCTACACCGGTATTGCCCCCGTCTCATAATCTTGTATGCATGTACCATTCATTTACTCCTGCGTGTGTGTGTGTGTGTGTGTGTGTGTGTGTGTGTGTGTGTGTGTGTGTGTGTATATATATATATATATATATATATATATATATATATATATATATATATATATATATATATATATGTATATATATATATATATATATATATATATATATATATATATATATATATATATATATATATATATTCTCTCCTTGTGACCAAACCATTTGAACACACTCTCTTCTGCTCTCTCAACCACACGCTTTTTATTACCACACATCTCTCTTACCCTTTCATTACTTACTCGATCAAACCACCTCACACCACATATTGTCCTCAAACATTTCATTTCCAACACATCCACCCTCCTCCGCACAACCCTATCTATGGCCAACGCCTCCCAACCATATAACATTGTTGGAACCACTATTCCTTCAAACGTACACATCTTTGTTCTCCGAGATAGCATTCTCGCCTTCCACACATTCTTCAGTGCTCCCAGAACTTTCGCTCCCTCCCCCATCCCGTGACTCGCTTCCGCTTCCATGGTTCCATCCGCTGCCAAATCCACTCCCAGATATCTAAAACACTCACTTCCTCCAGTTTTTCTCCACTCAAACTTACCACCCAAATGACTAGGCCCTCAACCCGACTGAACCTAATAACCTTGCTCTTATTCTCATTTACTCTTTCTTCTTTCACACACTTTAACAAACTCAGTCACCAGCTTCCACAGTTTCTCAACCGAATCAGCCACCAGTGCTGTATCATCAGAAGACAAATGACTCACTTCCCAAGCCCTCTCATCGACAGCAGACAGCATACTTGCCCCTCTCTCCAAAACTCTTGCATTCACTTCCCTAACAACCCCATCCAAAGCTGCTAACACACTCGCTCAGCAGCTCCCAAAACACTTGCTTCTCTTGATCTTTCCTCTTATGACCAGGTGCATAGGTACCAATAATCACCCATCTCTCTCCATCCACTTTCAGTTTTACCCACATCAATCTAGAGCTTACTTTCTTACACTCTATCACAAACTCCCACAACTCCTGCTTCAGGTGCTGCTCCTTTCTTTGCTCTCATCCTCTCGCCATTCCCTGACTTTACACCCAAGACATTCCCAAACCACTCTTCCCCTTTACCCTTTACTCAAAGACACAACTTCCAGGTTCCTTTCCTCAAACATAGTACCTATCTCTCCTTTTTTTTCATCTTGGTTACATCAACATACATTTAGAAACCCCAGTTTGAGCCTTCAAGGAGGAAGAGCACTCCCTGCATGACTCCTTCTATTTCCCCATTTAGAAATTTAAATACAAGGAGGGAAAGGTTTGTAGCCCCCCGCTCCCGTCCCCTTTAGACGCTGCGACGCGGGGAATGCGTGGGAAGAATTCTTTCTCCCCTATCCCCATAATACATACATACATACGTATATATATATATATATATATATATATATATATATATATATATATATATATATATATATATATATATATATATATATATGGAAAGATGGAGTGAAAAAGATTTTGAGTGATCGGAGCCTGAACATGCAGGAGCGTGAAAGGCGCGCAAGGAATAGAGTGAATTGGAATGATGTGGTATACCGGGGTTGACGTGCTGTCAAAGGAATGACCCAGGGCATGTGAAGCGTCTGGGGTAAACCATGGAAAGTTCTGTGGGGCCTGGATGTGGAAAGGGAGCTGTGGTTTCGGTGCAATATTACATGACAGATAGAGACTGAGTGTGAACGAATGGGGCCTTTGTTGTCTTTTCCTAGCGCTACCTCGCACACATGAGGGGGGAGGGGGTTGTTATTTCAGAAGTGGCGAGGTGGCGAAGGGAATGAATGAAGGCAGACAGTATGAATTATGCACATGTGTATATATGTATATGTCTGTGTGTGTATATATATGTATACGTTGAGATGTATAGGTATGTATATTTGCGTGTGTGGACGTGTATGTACATACATGTGTATGTGGGTGGGTTGGGCCATTCTTTCGTCTGTTTCCTTCCGCTATCTCGCTAACGCAGGAGACAGCGACAAAGCAAAATAGATACATATTCCCTGCGTGACGTAGAAGGCGACTAAAAGGGGAGGGAGCGGGGGCTGGAAATCCTCCCCTCTCGTTTTTTTTTTTGATTTTCCAAAAGAAGGAACAGAGAACGAGGCCAGGTGAGGATATTCCCTCAGAAGCCCAGTCCTCTGTTCTTAACGCTACCTTGCTAACGCGGAAAATGGCGAATAGTATGAAAGATATATATATATATATATATATATATATATATATATATATATATATATATATATATATATATATATATATTTTTGGCTTTGTCGCTGTCTCCCGCGTTTGCAAGGTAGCGCAAGGAAACAGACGAAAGAAATGGCTCAACCCACCCCCATACACATGTATATACATACACGTCCACACATGCAAATATACATACCTACACAGCTTTCCATGGTTTACCCCAGACGCTTCACATGCCCTGATTCAATCCACTGACAGCACGTCAACCCCGGTATACCACGTCGATCCAATTCACTCTATTCCTTGCACGCCTTTCACCCTCCTGCATGTTCATGCCCCGATAACACAAAATCTTTTTCACTCCATCTTTCCACCTCCAATTTGGTCTCCCACTTCTCCTCGTTCCCTCCACCTCCGACACATATATCCTCTTGGTCAATCTTTCCTCACTCATTCTCTCCATGTGCCCAAACCATTTCAAAACACCCTCTTCTGCTCTCTCAACCACGCTCTTTTTATTTCCACACATCTCTCTTACCCTTGCGTTACTTATTCGATCAAACCACCTCACACCACATATTGTCCTCAAACATCTCATTTCCAGCACATCCACCCTCCTGCGCACAACTCTATCCATAGCCCACGCCTCGCAACCATACAACATTGTTGGAACCACTATTCCTTCAAACATACCCATTTTTGCTTTCCGAGATAATGTTCTCGACTTCCAAACATTCTTCAAGGCTCCCAGGATTTTCGCCCCCTCCCTGTGATCCACTTCCGCTTCCATGGTTCCATCCGCTGCCAGATCCACTCCCAGATATCTAAAACACTTTACTTCCTCCAGTTTTTCTCCATTCAAACTTACCTCCCGATTGACTTGACCCTCAACCCTACTGTACCTAATAACCTTGCTCTTATTCACATTTACTCTTAACTTTCTTCTTTCACACACTTTACCAAACTCAGTCACCAGCTTCTGCAGTTTCTCACATGAATCAGCCACCAGCGCTGTATCATCAGCGAACAACAACTGACTCACTTCCCAAGCTCTCTCATCCACAACAGACTTCATATTTGCCCCTCTTTCCAAAACTCTTGCATTCACCTCCCTAACAACCCCATCCATAAACAAATTAAACAACCATGGAGACATCACACACTCCTGCCGCAAACCTACTTTCACTGAGAACCAATCACTTTCCTCTCTTCCTACACGTACACATGCCTTACATCCTCGATAAAAACTTTTCACTGCTTCTAACAACTTGCCTCCCACACCATATACTCTTAATACCTTCCACAGAGCATCTCTATCAACTCTATCATATGCCTTCTCCAGATCCATAAATGCTACATACAAATCCATTTGCTTTTCTAAGGATTTCTCACATACATTCTTCAAAGCAAACACCTGATCCACACATCCTCTACCACTTCTGAAACCACACTGCTCTTCCCCAATCTGATGCTCTGTACATGCCTTCACCCTCTCAATCAATACCCTCCCACATTATCTACCAGGAATACTCAACAAACTTATACCTCTGTAATTTGAGCACTCACTCTTATCCCCTTTGCCTTTGTACAATGGCACTATGCACGCATTCCGCCAATCCTCAGGCACCTCACCATGAGTCATACATACATTAAATAACCTTACCAACCAGTCAACAATACAGTCACCCCCTTTTTTAATAAATTCCACTGCAATACCATCCAAACCTGCTGCCTTGCTGGCTTTCATCTTCCGCAAAGCTTTTACTACCTCTTCTCTGTTTACCAAATCATTTTCCCTAACCCTCTCACTTTGCACACCACCTCGACCAAAACACCCTATATATGCCACTCTATCATCGAACACATTCAACAAACCTTCAAAATACTCACTCCATCTCCTTCTCACATCACCACTACTTGTTATCACCTCCCCATTTGCGCCCTTCACTGAAGTTCCCATTTGCTCCCTTGTCTTACGCACTTTATTTACCTCCTTCCAGAACATCTTTTTATTCTCCCTAAAATTTAATGATACTCTCTCACCCCAACTCTCATTTGCCCTCTTTTTCACCTCTTACACCTTTCTCTTGACCTCCTGTCTCTTTCTTTTATACCTCTCCCACTCAATTGCATTTTTTCCCTACAAAAATCGTCCAAATGCCTCTCTCTTCTCTTTCACTAATAATCTTACTTCTTCATCCCACCACTCACTACCCTTTCTAATCAACCCACCTCCCACTCTTCTCATGCCACAAGCATCTTTTGCGCAATCCATCACTGATTCCCTAAATACATCCCATTCCTCCCCCACTCCCCTTACTTCCATTGTTCTCAGCTTTTTCCATTCTGTACTCAGTCTCTCCTGGTACTTCCTCACACAAGTCTCCTTCCCAAGCTCACTTACTCTCACCACCCTCTTCACCACAACATTCACTCTTCTTTTCTGAAAACATACAAACCTTCACCTTAGCCTCCACAAGATAATGATCAGACATCCCTCCAGTTGCACCTCTCAGCACATTAACATCCAAAAGTCTCTCCTTCGCGCGCCTGTCAATTAACACGTAATCCAATAACGCTCTCTGGCCGTCTCTCCTACTTACATACGTATACTTATGTATATCTCGCTTTTTAAACCAGGTATTCCCAATCACCAGTCCTTTTTCAGCACATAAATCTACAAGCTCTTCACCATTTCCATTTACAACACTGAACACTCCTTGTATACCAATTATTCCCTCAACTGCCACATTACTCACCTTTGCATTCAAATCACCCATCACTATAACCCTGTCTCGTGCATCAAAACCACTATATATATATATATATATATATATATATATATATATATATATATATATATATATATATATATATATATATATATTTTTTTTTTTTTTTTCTTTTTTGCTTTGTCGCTGTCTCCCGCGTTTGCGAGGTAGCGCAAGGAAACAGACGAAAGAAATGGCCCAACCCACCCCCATACACATGCCTTGATTCAATCCACTGACAGCACGTCAACCCCGGTATACCACATCGCTCCAATTCACTCTATTCTTTGCCCTCCTTTCACCCTCCTGCATGTTCAGGCCCCGATCACACAAAATCTTTTTCACTCCATCTTTCCACCTCCAATTTGGTCTCCCTCTTCTCCTCGTTCCCTCCACCTCCGACACATATATCCTCTTGGTCAATCTTTCCTCACTCATTCTCTCCATGTGACCAAACCATTTCAAAACACCCTCTTCTGCTCTCTCAACCACGCTCTTTTT
Organism: Panulirus ornatus; assembly: GCF_036320965.1. NCBI lineage: Eukaryota > Metazoa > Arthropoda > Malacostraca > Decapoda > Palinuridae > Panulirus > Panulirus ornatus. The sequence goes on from NC_092274.1 coordinate 4,786,482, forward strand.
ATTTCCACACATCTTACGTTACTTACTCGATCAAACCACCTCACACCACACATTGTCCTCAAACATCTCATTTCCAGCACATCCATCCTCCCGCGCACAACTCTATCCATAGTCCACGCCTCGCAACCATACAACATTGTTGGAACCACTATTCCTTCAAACATACCCATTTTTGCTTTCCGAGATAATGTTCTCGACTTCCACACATTCTTCAAGGCTCCCAGAATTTTCGCCCCCTCCCCCACCCTATGATCCACTTCCGCTTCCATGGTTCCATCCGCTGCCAGATCCACTCCCAGATATCTAAAACACTTCACTTCCTCCAGTTTTTCTCCATTCAAACTCACCTCCCAACTGAATTGACCCTCAACCCTACTGTACCTAATAACCTTGCTCTTATTCACATTTACTCTTAACTTTCTTCTTTCACACACTTTACCAAACTCAGTCACCAGCTTCTGCAGTTTCTCACATGAATCAGCCACCAGCGCTGTATCATCAGCGAACAACAACTGACTCACTTCCCAAGCTCTCTCATCCCCAACAGACTTCATACTTGCCCCTCTTTCCAAAACTCTTGCATTCACCTCCCTAACAACCCCATCCATAAACAAATTAAACAACCATGGAGACATCACACACCCCTGCCGCAAACCTACATTCACTGAGAACCAATCACTTTCCTCTCTTCCTACACGTACACATGCCTTACATCATCGATAAAAACTTTTCACTGCTTCTAACAACTTGCCTCCCACACCATATATTCTTAATACCTTCCACAGAGCATCTCTATCAACTCTATCATATGCCTTCTCCAGATCCATAAATGCTACATACAAATCCATTTGCTTTTCTAAGTATTTCTCACATACATTCTTCAAAGCAAACACCTGATCCACACATCTATATATACTTTTTCTTTTTTTTTTAATTTTCCAAAAGAGGGAGCAGAGAATAGGGCCAGGTGAGGATATTCCCTCAAAGGTCCAGTCCTCTGTTCTTAACGCTATCTCGCTAACGCGGGAAATGGCGAATAGTATGAAAGAAAGATATATATTTTCCACACTTCGCGATTTCCCATGTTAGTGAGGAAGCGTTAAGAACAGAGGACTGAGCCTTTGAAGGAAATCCTCACTTGGCTTCCTTCTCTGTTCCTTCTTCCGGAAAATTAAAAATGAGAGGGGAAGATTTCCAGCCCCCCGCTCCCTCCCCACCTTCTACGACACGCAGGGAATACGTGGGAAGTATTCTTTCTCCCCTATTCCCAGGGATATATATATATATATATATATATATATATATATATATATATATATATATATATATATATATATACTTTGCATTCTGATCATTATCAATTATACGAAGCATGCTACCTCACCTGTATGCAGGAACGATTTGACTCTTGTTAGTGGCCATCTATTTAAAATTTCACATTGCTCTGCTATGTTCCCTGTAACCTTGCTTCCCCCCCCCCTTACAGTGTTACCAGCTCAGATGACATAAACATATAAGGTGGGTGGTCACGAACTCATGTGGCTGACTGTACTATGTCTGTATCTATGCTGTCAGTGGATTGAACCAGGGCATGTGAAGCGTCTGGGGTAAACCATGGAAAGTTCTGTGGGGCCTAGATGTGGAAAGGGAGCTGTGATTTCGGTGCATAATTACGTGACAGCTAGAGACTGAGTGTGAACGAATGTGGCCTTTGTTGTCTTTCCCTAGCGCTACCTCAGGCACATGAGGGAGGAGGGGGTTGTTATTTCATATGTGGCAGGGTGGCGATAGGAATGAATAAAGGCAGGCAGTATGTATTATGTACATGTGTATATATGTATATGTCTGTGTTGGAAAGGATCACAATTTTGCGCGTGATCAAGACATTCTTATGAGTCCACGGGACTCATAAGAATATGTCTGTGTGTGTACATACATGTATACGTTGAGATGTATAGGTATGTATATTTGCGTGTGTGGACCTGTAGGTATATACATGTGTATGTGGGTGGGTTGGGCTATTCTTTCGTGTTTCCTTACGCTATCCCGCTAACGCGGGAGACAGTGACAAAGCAAAATAAATGAATAAGAATATATATATATATATATATATATATATATATATATATATATATATATATATATATATATTATCCCTGGGGATAGGGGAGAAAGAATACTTCGCACGTATTCCCTGCGTGTCGTAGAAGGCAATTAAAAGGGAAGGGAGAGGGGTGCTGGAAATCCTTTTTTTTTTTTTTCCAAAAAAAGGAACAGAGAAGGGGGTCAGGTGAGGATATTCCCTCTAAGGCCCAGTCCTCTGTTCTTAACGCTACCTCGCTAATCCGGGAAATGGCGAATAGTATGAAAAAAAAAAAAAAAAAATATATATATATATATATATATATATATATATATATATATATATATATATATATATATCCCTGGGGATAGGGGAGAAAGAATACTTCCCACGTATTCCCTGCGTGTCGTAGAAGGCGACTAAAAGGGGAGGGAGCGGTGGCTAGAAATCCTCCCCTCTCGTTTTTTTTTAATTTTCCAAAGAAGGAACAGAGAAGGGGGCTAGGTGAGGATATTCCCCCAAAGGCCCAGTCCTCTGTTCTCAACGCTACCTCGCTAACGCGGGAAATGGCGAAGTTTGAAAAAAAAAAAATATATATATATATATATATATAAAATATATATATATATATATATATATATATATATATATATATTTTTTTTTTTTTGGAAAGGATCACAATTTCTGCTAGGCCGCCATTTGGTAAACACGTTTACCAAATGGCGTCCTAGCTTCGTCTCTTCGATGTATATCAACTGACTGTTATATTTCTCTCTTGTGTCTCCCCTGATGATGTGATTATTACACAAAAGTGCACTTGGGAACTTTCCGTGTTTCATTTTCCCCGTGGACTCATAAGAATTATATATATATATATATATATATATATATATATATATATATATACCCCAGCCTAAACCAGACACCTATTTGTCGACCTGACATATGGTCAATCAAACCCTTTTGCTCTTCTCTTCCATCATTTCTCATCCATATATACCTGCAGGACTGCTGGCATTCTGTCCACAAGCATACAATCCCTCCTTGTCACACGTGACACCAGTTAACTCACACTAATTCTTCGTAACTCTATATTTTTTCCTACACAGATATATAAATTTGTCATGCCTTCAGGCAGTAGGTAGAAATAGCAGACAGGAGCATTAGCTAGAAAGCAGGAATTAAGTTAAAGTAAAAGGTTGGAACATTAGGTAGAGGTATTTGGTGGGACGTGAGGTACGAGCTTCAGCAAACACTGCTAGAGTCGACCTCTGCCAGTGGCACCAACAGACGAAGAAGCATCACTGGATTTCAGTAGATGTGGAGACCATATTGTCATGGCCACTCCTTTGAGGGAATTCCTAAAAGGACCAGGCATAAGAGATATGGATAAGTGGAAGGGTACACCTGTGGATCAACATGTGCTGAAAAAAAAAAGCTGTAGGAATAAAAAACCCTCAGCACAGACATCCACAACTTAACTTCCATTCTCATTTACTTCAGGCACTTACCATTTACCAACTATCTCGCCAGCTTCACCACATCCCACCTTTGCATTCCTATCGTCCATTACAACCACCTTTCTCTTTCTCAAAACCATTTAGTCCCTCAGATGTCTCCACACACTCTTCATTCTATCCGTACCCTGCACAGTCTTCATATTCACAGGCGCATATACACATACCCATGCATATTTCACAATCACAATCTTTCCTTTCACCAACACTATTATTGATGCATTTCATCCATGTTCAGTCACCCTTCCACACACTTGATATAGCTCATCCTTATCCTTTCTACCTTCCCTAATAATTTCCATTCATTCCCGTTAATACCACTCCTCATTCCATGCCCTCCCATGACATGCATTCATCAATTTCACTCCAGACAACCTGCCCCAGGATATGGGTCCTCCCTAAATCCCAGCACATCCAAACAATGACTTTTTAAAATTCCTCCACAAGCTCCCCTCTTCTCCTCTCCCGTCATCCTAATTACAGTCAGCGATAACATCCACAACTGTTCTTCCCTTTCACTCACCCACAAGGCAGTGCCGTTTCTTAGCCTTTTGTGCATCAGCCTTAACAGGCCACTGGCTTAGGGCAATTGCAGCACAGCGTTTCCCCAATGTTCCTAATTCTTTTTTATGGATTAGGTTCTTCGCAAAGCCATTTGTTAACTGGTTCGCTTTCCTGTTTCAAAAATTCCTTTAATCCCTGACCAAAATGGTCAGGTTAGAGGCCATGGCATCATACCCAAACTCATACGGTTGTGCTCAAGGGTTGTACCGTCGTGCTTAAGGGTTGTACGTTCGTGGTTATGGAGGTCAACATAGTTTGTCCTCTCCATTTGCTGTTCTCTTGACATATCTTTGTTTCCCTAAATATGGTGACCAAGTTGGTCATGTTTACTCCAATTTCTCAATGTAATGCTTTAGATATTTGTCACATCATCACATCTCGACATATACATCATAATGCATACACACAGGTGTTTGATTTTTTTCACAGTATGCATACAACTGTACATACATGCTTGAGAGTATGATTTGCATAGACTCGGACGGCGAGCGTACTGATCGTATATAGAACTGCTTTATATATTTTTGGCCAGTGTATGGAACCAAAGTGGAGCAGAAACAGCTTGGTCAGCAGCAACTCGGGCCAAAGGATGGAAGCGGAGTCCAGCAAGAACTAACTCAGCAGCTGTCATCTGAGAATAAAGAGGAGCTAGATCAAGAACCACTGCATCAACTGGTGCAGGGTTTCGATCTGCCGGAGGAAGAACTACAGCGCCTTGAAGGAGAGGAGGAGGATCGAGAACCACGTCATCAGGAGGATCGAGAACCACATATTCAAGTGTTCAGACCTTCGGATGCAACCAAAGTTGAACAAGAACTACGTCATCATCTGCTCCAAGGATACGATAAACATACTCGGCCGCAACCAACAACGGTGGTCAAATTCAGGATCTCCCTCAAACACTTCGATATGGTATGTACCTATGCTGTGTGGGGTAAGTACTTTGGGGGAGAATACCTCGGGTATCATGGGGGACATGCTTGGGGTGGGCTGGGGGTATGGACCTGGGGTGTCTAGGATAATTTGGGGGTGTCGTGGGTACATGTTTAAGAGGTTTCTAGGGATTCGGTAACTTTAGGAACATCACATAATGGTACATAGTTAAACTGAGGCATAGTTTAAAGTAGAGGGATTGGATTATAAAATTTAGGCTCATTAGCCAACACTGGGGCATCCAAGGCTATTCAGCACTCTTAATATAGATTAGAATATTCTACCTCAGAAATTCATTTTAACACAAAAAATGACCACTTCCAGTTTTGATAGACCAGGAAGAGTAAAACGAAAAGTATAGGAGAAAAATAGCCTACATGTGTTTTGTCTAAGAGCTCAAGCTTGACCTTTGAAGCACGGTTAAAGCTACCAGAGAAAAAATCCTCTCTGCCATAGCTCAAGCCATCATTACTTCACATAAACCCCACCACTGCAGTAAGGTCCATGTAGATCGGTATGATTTTGCGGTAGAGAGGATGAGTTGTTCGTGTTAGATCTTAAGGGAGTCTTTTTTCTTGTCCAATTTGGACAATAATATAAGGAGATGGACACTCCCACAACTCCTGTTTAGGAGTATTGCTACTCCTTCCTTAGTTCTTGTCCTCTTACCAACACCTGCCTTTACTCCCAAGACATTCCCAAATCATTCTTCCTCTTTACCCTTGAACTTGGTCTCACTCAGAGCCAGAACATCCAGATTTTTTCCCTTAAACATACCACCTTTCTTCTCATCTTGGTTACAACCACACACATTTAGATACCCAAAATTTGATCCTTCGAGGAGAATGAACACTACCTGCTTGACTCCTTTTGTTTCTTCTTAGAAAGTGAAATATAATTTCCAGCCCCCCCCCACTTCTGCCTAATTTAGTTGCCTTGTACAACATTATATATATATATATATATATATATATATATATATATATATATATATATATATATATATATATATATATACATGTATATTTTTTCAATTATACTTTGTCACTGTCTCCTGCATTAGTGAGGTAGCACAAGGAAACAGATGAAAGAATGGCCCAACCACATACACATGTATATACATAAACGGCCACACACGCACATATACATACCAATACATTTCAACATATACATACATATACAGATACAGACATACACATATATACACATGTACATATTCATACATGCTGCCTTCATCCATTCCGTTGCCACCCCACCACACATGAAATGGCACCCCCTCCCCTTGCGCATGTGCGAGGTAGCCCTAGGAAAAGACAACAAAGACCGTATTAGCTCACACTCAGTCTCTAGCTGTCATGTGTATTGCACTGAAACCACAGCTCCCTTTCCAAATCCAGGCCCCACAAAACTTTCCATGGTTTACCCCAGGTGCTTCACATGCCCTGCTTCAATCTATTGACAGCACATCAACCCTGGTATACCACAACGTTCCAATTCACTCTATTTCTTGCACTCCTTTCATCCTCCTGTATGTTCAGGCCCCATCGCTCAAAATCTTTTTCACTCCATTCTTCAAACTCTAATTAGATCTCCCACTTCTCCTCGTTCCCTCCACCTCTCTCCTCTTTGTCAATCTTTCCTCACTCATTCTCTCCATGAGACCAAACCATTTCAATACACCCTCTTCTGCTCTCTCAACCACACTCTTTTTATTACCACACATCTCTCTTACCCTTTCATTACTTACTCGATCAAACACCAAACACCACATATTGTGCTCAAACATCTCAGTTCCACACACCACATATTGTCCTCAAACATCTCATTTCCAACACATCCACCCTCCTCCGCACAACCTTGTCTATAGCCCATGCCTTGCAACCATATAACATTGCCGGAACCACTATTCCTTCAAACATACCCATTTTTGCTCTCCGAAATAACATTCTTGCCTTCCACACATTCTTTTTAATACTAGTTGGCCATTTCCTGCATTAATGAAATAGCATTCAAAAACAGATGACTAAGCCTTAGAGGGAAAACTCCTCACTTGGTCCCCTTCTCTATTCCTTTTGGTAAAGTAAAACAGGAGGGGAGGATTTCCAGCCCCCCAGCTTCTGCCCCTTTCACTCGCCTTCAACAACACGCAAGGAATATGTGAAAAGTTATCCCCTGGATATATATTGGGTGTATAGATACCTATATTGGGTGTACATATACATATTTTAATATATATGCACACTTACATTGTATGCATTAAATCTTGTCTTGTTTTCAGGTTGAGGCGGAACAGTCACTCATGGTCGACTCCTGGATAGTTAATGTGAGTTATAGACACCCTTTGTTACCCCAGTAAACTGTAATTGCTATAAATATATAGCCTTAATGAAACACTAGTAAAGTGGTATAATGTTAACTGGGAACAGATAATATGATACTGATTGAAAGGAATAGGCATATAATTGATTTTACCAAAGTAAGATTATCACAAAGGTAATACTGCCAAAAAGATGTTATGTGGTATAATACTGGTACAGAAGGAACTGATAAGGTTAAAGGCACTAATTCATATATGAAGTAAAGATGATAATACCTCTACATGGTAGTGGTGTAGCATCACTGCTATTGTAACACTAGTATAACATGTATACTCAAGTTATATATGACTTATGAAGGTGCTGTACTGGTATAAGACAAGTATACATGATATAGGGTAATTGGAATACAGGCCAGAGTACTGACTATAAGGCTGGTACAGCAAAGCTCAAAGACTCATGGAAGCACAACTGGTATAAAGGGATTAAATCAAACACAATATGAACAGGGTATACCATCCACTAGTATAGGGGTATATCACACCAATACCAAGGTATACCATCTTGCACTGCCAGAGCATACTAACTAACAGAACTGAAGTATACTATTATTTAGTACCAGAATATACCACCCACCAGCACCTAGGTATGCCACCTTGCACTAACAGTATACCACCCTCTAGTACTGGAATATACCACCCATTAGTACCAGAGTATACAACCCAACAGTACCATAGTATACCACCCACCAATATTGGAATATATCACCCACCAGTACCAAAGTATTCCACCCTCTAGTACTAGAATATACCACCCACTCGTACCAGAGTATACCACCCACCAGTACCATAGTATACTACCCACCAATATTGGAATATATCATCTACCAGTACCAGAGTATACCACCCTCTGGTTCCTGACTGTTTCAGAACTGGAATGATCCACGGCTGGGTTGGCATCCTGAAGAGTTCCTCAACATTACCAATCTTTTCTTCCCTTCCGACTCGCTTTGGACACCAGACCTTGAGCTCTACAATAGGTCAGTCTACCCTCCACGTTTTATTCTACACAGTTCCACAGGTCTTCCACTATCTCTACAGTTGTTCTAGGGGGTGTTACAACTTTTGTCTACCCTCTACACTTGTCCTATACTAGTGTCACAGGTCTCCTACTTTATCTGTATTTGTTGTAAGGGTGCCTTCACATTAGCTTAACCTCTACACTTGTTTAGACGCTATCTGTACTTCGTGGATGTGGAATTATACATGTTCTAGACTCTATCTGTTATTCCTCAGTGATATATGTTCTAAACGATCCATCCATTCTTCCTCAGAGATTATACAAGTTTACACCATGTTCTTCCACAGGGATTATATAAGTTCTAGACTCTATCTGTTCTTTCCCAGAATTACCTAAATTCTAAGCAATCTCTTCTTCCATATAGGATCATATGTTCTAGAATATATCTGTTCTTTCACTTTGGATTACACAAATTCTAGACTCTACCTGTTTTTCCCTACTGATTATACAAGTTCTGGACTATCTGTCTGTGTATCCATTGGTGGTTTGGGCTATCTGTCTATGTATCCATTGGCGGTTATACAAGTTCTAGACTGTATTCTTTTCCGGGTGTTTATATAAGTTCTAGAATCTCAGTTTTCTTCAAGATTAATATCAGTTTGAGAATATCTATCTGTTCTTACACAGGGGACTGTATATGTTGTAGACTAATGTTCTTCCCGGGTGATTATATACATTCTAAAGTCTGTATGTTCTTCCATATAGGATTATAAGAGCTTTAGACTGTAACTTTTCTTCTATATTGGATTACATAAATACTAAACCATCTGTTCTTCCACATGGGATTATATCAGTTCTAGATGCTGTCTTTTTTCAATGTGGATTATATAAGGTCCAAACTCTATCTGTTCTTCCACAGGGCATTATATAATTTCTAAACTGTTCTTTCCCAGGTATCATATAATTTCTAGACTATAAAACTTTTAGGGTATCTATCTCTTTTTCCACAGGAGATTATTTAAGTTCTAGACTCTGTTCTTCCCCAAGGGTACTTATAATTTCTAGAATCTATCTGTTCTTACACATGGGATCATGTAAGTTCTGGACTATATATTCTTCCACAAGGGATTTCATAATTTCTAAACTCTAGAACCCATATAAAACATTGGATTGGATTATAGAATTTAAGTTTATAAGCCAAGCACTGGAGTTTCTAAGGCTATTTAGCCCTCTCAGTACAGATTAAAATATTTTATCTTAGAAATTCGTTTTAATAATAAAATATATTCATATGCATATACACATATATACATATACACATGTATAATATATACATTATTACAAATCGTTACTTACAAAAATTTATTTGCTTTAAAAATTTCATTAACCTGTCAATATGACAGTTGGCACCAAGCAATTCATTCATGGACCTGCCATGTAATGAATTTGCTATCCCCTCTTGATTAAAAAGAACACATTCCATTAAAATGTGTTTTATTGTCAAATCAGACTAACAGGTGTGACAACAGGGAACCTGTCTTTCTTCATCTCTTGACGTAAAACAGCTATAGGTAAGATGAGTATTGTCCAGTTCATAAAACCTTGGGAAGATCAGCCTAGAACTTACATAATTCCTTGGGAAGAGCAGATAGAGTTTAAAACATATAATCCCATGACGTAGAAGATATAAGAGTCTTGTACTTTTATAATACCTTGTGGAAGAACAGACAGTGTCTAGAAGTTACATATTTGCTAAGGGAGAACAGTCAGATACCATTACTAACAAGAACTTATGTAATATTTGCATTCTCAGTGCACGTGCTGGGGAGGGGATGCGCATAGGGCAAGCCTTGTTGACGGTGTTCAACAATGGACAAGTTATTTACACCCCTTCAGTCAGACTGCACTTCTCCTGTGTCATGGATCTCACCCTCTGGCCACATGACACTCACAACTGTAGTGCAGTCATCGGTTCCTGGGTCCACGACGGGTTTGCCATCGACCCCCAGCTCATGGACGAGAAGCCAGAGGTCAGCTGGGGTCATGCGCGGGGATGGGTGGTCATTCTAGGGGAAGGGGACGTAAGCCAGAGTCATAGTGGGGGATATGCTTAGTAATTAGGGGATTGATGGTCACTGGGGTTATGCTGGGGTACGAGAGGTCACAAGGGGTACTGGGGAACGAGAGATTATTGCCTATGGAGAGGGACTTATCTGGTGTTATGGGAACATGCCATTCATATTGACCTATAATGTGCTATAGGAAATTAAGCTTTACATAGGCCTACTATGAATGTATTAGTGACCTGCCATATGTCAGATGGTATGTTAATTGTTAACTAATGTTTCTTGTATGATGTTGGCATAGCTAAATATGATGTCACGCGTGGGTGAGGATGGAAGGAACTTAACACGTGGTTCATGGCACTTACTGGATGCTAACCTCACCCGGAATGAAGAAAAGTACGCCTGCTGCCCTGCCCCATATGTAACCATCCAGATCTCCTTGTTGCTCACCCGTTATGCCCCAGCCTATGCCTGGATCATCAAGCTGCCAGCTGTAGGTAAGCTGCTTCTCTTAAGCTGCCAGTGATGGGAACACTGTTCCTTTCAAGCTGCCAGCAGTAGGTAAACTGCTCCTCTCAAGCTGCCAGCAGTAGGTGAACTGCTCCTCTCATGGTGCCAGCAGTAGGTAAGATCTTCCTCTACCTGCCAGACTTTGTTATGGGTCAGCTCCTCCTGTACCTGGTCAAGCACCTGGCTGGTGACAGGTTTATGTTTGATCTGTCAGGCATGGATTTTCACTTGACTGAGGCAGTATGATGGCAGAGTCCTGGGTATCTTAGGATTCCTATTCCTTACCAACAATTTGGACCAGGGTTGGGGAGGATGAGGGGCACACATCCCAAGGTGTGTGTACTAATTCTGGCCCTGCAGCATCCATAGCAGTCTTTCTAATTTTCTTAACATCCCATATTTGGTAAAGGTGTATTCAATATTACTTTATAGGGTATATAATATCACAGATCAATCATTTATAAAACAAATACAGGTAAAAAAATAAAAAACAGCTCATAAGTTAACACTAACATTTGAATGAGTCAGTCACAACCAGCTGATGCACTCAAGGTTTGCCCCATGCATGACAGAGGAACCTACACCAGGATCCACAAGGTGTTAAGTTGGTAATTTTCTTCTGACATGTTAAGTCCTTATCCAAAGACATACTACATATCATTATTTGTTTTTCATGAAACTGTTTTTGTTGGTCGGACCCACACCAAGGCCCTCTAAGCATTAAATGATAATTCCTTCTGACGTATCAACCCAAGGCATTATTGAGACATAATGCACACCTATATAAATTTTCATGAAAATCTGTTTGTATTGGCTTGAAAATGACCCATTTTCTCTGTGTTAATCAATGGGGATGAAAGAAGTTGTTTACTCTTCCAGGACTAAGCTTGCTGACCTTTGTGTTGTTTCTATTGCCACCTGGTGCTGGGGAGAAACTAATCTTTGGTGGCCTCTGCCTTATTCTGGATGTCTTCTTCATTGCCTTCACATCCCATGTGGTTGCCCATGCTCCCTCACACACCCCACTCATAGGTAAGTCCCTTTAAGATATGCTCAAGTAATAGATAAGTCCACATAATGAATTTTATGATGCACATGTTGCCAGATTTGAATGCAACCGACCTCCATTTGGGTGGTGATCTTTTACCAAATGGCATCCCAGCTACATCTCTTCTTTGTATATCAACAGACTGTTATATTTCTCTTTCTTGTATCTCCCCTGATGATGTGATCATTACATGAAAGTACATTTGGGAACTTATTGTGTTTCATTTCCCCATGGATTCGGAAACAGGGCATGTGAGGCATCTGGGGTAAGCCATGGAAAGGTCTGAAGGGCATGGATGTGGATGGGGGCTGTGCTTTCAGTGAATTACACTTGACAGTTATCCCTGGGGATAGGGAAGAAATAATACTTCCCTAGTATTCCCTGCATGTCATAAAAGGCGACTAAAATGGATGGGATCAGGGGCTGGAAATTCTCCCCTCCAGTTTATACTTTTCTAAAAGAAGAAACAGAGAAGGCCAAGTGAGGATTTTCCCTCTTAGGCTCAGTCCTCTGTTCTTGATGCTACCTCGCTAAAATGGGAAATGGTGAATATGTATATACTTTTCTACTGTAACTTGACATTTACTATTTGTAGCAGTTCCTATTCTATATTTAGATGTCCAATACTTTAGAATTACTTTAATTCAATCCTCTATATTACATAAGTCAAGTTAAATCTAATTTTTCATTTTGATTGATTAGTGAAACCTGCATGAGAATTACTATCCTTCTATGCGTTTTTTCTGTATTATGTTTTTTGACTGAAGAGTCTGATTTTACTTCTTACTCAGATGATGATTTCTCCCACAGTTCAACTGGTGAGTAAACAGCTGATGCTAATCATAGCAAGTTTGGTAGTGGTGGCTGTGACAACGAGGTTGGCCAGGGTCCCTCACACCTCTGGTCTCCCAGGTTGTGTCAAGAGGCCCCTTCTACTCCTCTCAACTTGTCTCTGCCTCCAAAACTACAGAAATCTTGTAGGTGTAACAAAACATCTTAATTATTTGTAATAAGTGAATTATTATTTTTTATCTTATCTATAATAATTTGTTGCTGTCTCCCGCGTTAGCGAGGTAGTGCAAGGAAACAGACGAAAGAATGGCCCAGCCCACCCACATACACATGTATATACATAAATGCCCACACATGCCCATATACATACCAATACATTTCAACGTATACATACATCTACATACACAGACATATACATATATACCCATGTACATATTCATACATGCTGCCTTCATCCATTCTACTGCCACCCAGTAAGTGGATTATATCTTTAAATTATTGATTCACAGACTTCATTTTCTTCTGTAGTTTTTAAAATCATTGCACTCAGAAATAATTCTCAAGTTATAGCCAGTGGTGTTACACTTCACACTAGATGCTCTGCTTCATCATCTATTTGTCACACTTCAAACTTACTTGACATTCTGCTTTATTATCTATTTCCACATCAGTCCAATTTACTACATCCCATTTGTGCCTTCAGTCTCCTTACGTTCAGGGCCCAATCACTCAAAATCTTTTTCACTTCATCATTCCATCTCCAATTGGTCTCTCTGTTCTCCTTGTTCCTTTGTCTTTTAGAGCCACTCACTCTCGTGTCTCCCTACTCATACAAATGCCTTACATCCTTGACAAAAACTTTTCACTAATTCTAGCAGCCTTCTTCCCACACCATATATCCTTATGACCTTACACAAGGCATCTCTATCGTCCCTGTCATATGCCTTCTCCAGACCTATAAATGCCACTTACAAATCCATCTGTTTCTATAAATATTTCTCACACATTCTTCAAAGCAAACACCTGACCTACACATCCTCCACCACTTCTGAAACCACACTAATCCTTCCCAATATGATGCTCTGTATATGCTTTCTTCATCTCAATCAGCACCCTCCATAAAACTTACCAGGTACACTTAACAAACTTATACCTTTGTATGCTGAACACTCACCTCTATCCCCCTTACTTTTATACAATGGCACTATACATGCATTCTGCCAATCCTTAGGCACTTCATCATGATCCATACATTGAAAATCCTGATTAATCAATAAACAACAAAATCACCCCTTGTTAATATATTCAACTGCAATACCATCCACTACAGCCGCCTTGCCACATTTCATCGTACATAAGGCTTTCACCAGGCTTTCACCACCTCTTCTCTCTCCACCAAACCGCTTTTCCTGACTCTCACTTCATAAACCTCCTTGACTCAAACACTACACTGCCACTCTATTATCCAACATTTCCTCTGTCCTTCAAAATACTCACTCTATCTCCTCACTTCATCACAACCTGTTACTCCTCTACCCTCTTAACTGATGTTTCCTTTTGTTTTTTGCAGATTATGAAACTCTTTTCAGAACATCTTATTCTCCCTAAAGTTAACTAATATTTGCTCACCTCAACACTCATTTGCCCTTTTTTAAAAACAGTCCCTGCAACCTCCTCTTGACCTCTAGTGCTTTCTCACATACATCTCCCAGTATGTTGTAAAATCACACTTAATGAAAAAAAGGCATCAGATAATCAGATTCCTATGAATATACATCTTAAATGAAATTATTCTTCCATTGTTACTGATATAAAGACAAAATTATAAGCACTGAATATGATATGTTAAAAACATGGTTTACTGAGTTTTACTTACATACATTTGACAGAAATTTTAATTATATTCCATCAGGTTGGACTATCTATTGGAATGGATGATCTATCTATCTGTCTATCTATCTATATCTCTGATGCCTGTTCCCTTCAGGAACTCCCTCAATGGAGTGGCCATGGCAATAGTCTCCATTATTAGTGAGATCCAATGCCACTTCTTCGCCTTTAGTGCCTCACCCTTAAAAGGCCACTGGCAGAGGGCCAGTCTAGCACAGTGTCTGCAGAGGCCACTACCTGATGTTCCTACACTGTAGTTCTACCACGTGTTCCTACCTACTGCTTCTACCTAATAGTCCGACCTACATGTCCCTACCTACTACCATCTATTGCTCCTACCATTTTGCCTAAAGGCAGGGCTAGCACATAGCACTTACCACAAGAAAATCTAGAGTTACTAAGAATGAGCTGTGTGAGTCAAGTGTTTTCAAGTGATATGTATGACAGGGAGAGATATACTGTATGTTTGTGGACAGAATGCCAGAAGTACATGGGTGGGTGGGACAGAAACAAAAGACAGCTACCTGGGTCAGAGGAGTGCAACTTGACAACCAACAAAGTGTTGGGTCACTATGGAGCTATCACTAACACTCCCGATACCCAGGCACATAGTACTGGTAATATTCCTCCCTGGTCATTGACTGCCTACCAACTACTATCTAGGAATGGATGATTGAGGTCATAATCTACTCATCCAGTACCTATTAAATTTCTTGTATAACTTGTATGTTTTACCACTACATCTGTGCTTTAGGTATCCAAGTCACAACAACCATACACACGGACCATGAAGACTGAGGAAATGGAGCTCGGAGAGAATGGAGCAGCCCATATGTACCATGGGGACCTGAACACCACCTCTAGCCTCGACTGGCTCCTGCTGGCTGCCTTCATTGACCGTGTCTGCCTCATTATTTTCCTGGCCATTTTCATCATAAATATGCTCACATTCAGAAGTGTCCTGTGATGACTCCCTTGAGATGCAACACTTTTCTGTGATTTGTTTAGGTGTAGGGAATAAACACTAAACATGAATTGGTCTCTTTAGTCAAATGAAAGTCAAAAGTACACCAAATTTTTTCAATGGGCAAAATTTCTTTGTGAGAATGGGCAGTCCTTGAAGGAAAGGAATCATACTGTAAATAGTTCAATGTTGGTTACAGATTTTCATTTGGATGACCATAAGAAATATGCTCATCATAAAGCCAAATTAGCTTTATGTAAGTAACCACCAATTTGTTCCAACTCCTTGCTCATCCTCATGATAGGGGGATGGCAGATCCTGTCACCTTCCTTATAGCATTACTGCTAAAACTATTTGTAATATCCTTTGTAAAGCAAGATGTATGTATTCATTATGTGACGAGGCTGAATCAGCACTGATTCTGCCAAATATTTGGCATTCTGAGGAACTTAAAAGCTCAGAGGCTAAAGGATTGCTTTGCTAACCTTGTATAAACTCAGACACAGTGTGTCAGCTACAGTATGTGATCTAGTGTTTAATGTTGCTCTTGTAAAAATAAAAGCTTCTGGCTAGCTCATCATTAAAATGTGAGACATGGTTTTCTTTGGACTGACGATAATATATACCTGACAATTTTCAGTATCTATCGACCATGTAAACAAATGCAACCTTCACTAGAACATTTGTTGTATACAGCAGGTGTGTCTTTGACATTTCGTGTTTAAACCTCATCTGTACATAAGATGATATTTGTACTAATAAGTGACTTAATTTGTCGGTTTCACTTTCCATGTAGGTCTTATGTCTCCATGAAAAATTGTGACTTGCAAGGTTGCTACACATCTCTTTTGATGTTACATCATTTTAAGTTTGACTGCAACATCAAAAAGATGTTTGTATAAAATTAGGGATATGCATGTCTTTTGGCTAATCACTTGTTATTAATCCTTGAAATACATGCAATGTTACTCCAAGGGTTAACAATATGAATAGACAGTTATAAAGGCAACTCACCTGCAACCTTGTATCCTTGTTCAAAACCATGAACAAATCCTACAAGATTATATGTGAAATCTTTGAGTACTGCCCCCCCCCCCCAAAAAAAAAAAAAAGACAATATAGAGTTTTGGCCAATTTTTTCTAACCACATTTTGATGAAAGTACTACATTGCAGAAGCCACTTATTTGCCTCAACCCTTTAGTGATGATTACCATAGGGTTAGCAATTATCATGGGGATAAGGGAGAAAGAATACCTCCCACATATTCCCTGCATGTCATAAAAGGCGACTGAATGGGAGGGGAGTGGGGGGCTGGAAATCATCCCCTCCAGTTTTTACTTTTCCATAAGAGGGAACAGAGAAGGGGGCCAAGTGAAGATTTTCCCTGTAAGGCTCAGTCCTCTGTTCTTAACGCTACCTTGCTCATGCAGGAAATGGCAAATATATATGAAAAAAAAATTAATCATAGCTAATTATTTCATCTAATGAGAAACTCCTCTAAGTAGTTATCATATCTATCAATATTAGGCATTTTAAATGTATCCCTGGGGATAAGGGAGAAATAATACTTCCCACGTACTCCCTGCGTGTCGTAGAAGGCGACTAAAAGGGGAGGGAGCGGGTGGCTGGAAATCCTCCCCTCATTTTTTTTTTTTTTTTAATTTTCCAAAAGAAGGAACAGAGAAGAGGGCCAGGTGAGGATATTCCCTCAAAGGCCCAGTCCTCTGTTCTTAACACCACCTCGCTAACGTGGGAAATGGCGAGTAGTATGAAAGAAAGAGAGAAATGTAAATGATTTAAATTAAATCAAATACAATGGCAAAGCACATACGATTAAATAACAATCAACAGAGAACATAATGTAAAGTACAAAAGTAGTGCAAAAAAAGAGGAACACAAGCTCTGATGGACACTATGGCTTGACAGAAACCATTTATGTGTTACCTATTTATATTTATTATACTTTGTCGCTGTCTCCCGCGTTAGCGAGGTAGCGCAAGGAAACAAACGAAAAAATGGCCCAACCCACCCACATACACATCTATATACATAAACACCCACATACTCACATATACATACCTATACATTTCAACGTATACATACATATACACAAACATATACATATAAGGAGATGGTGCAAGTCCACAAATACAAGAATGGGGAAATGAAATGATAAGCACATTTTCAGTGACTATCATAAAACAGATTCTGAAAAGTAATCAATACAAAACATGGCAATGAGTCATTTTTCATTCATGCTTGCCATTTCCCAAGTTAGCAACAGTAACAAATGAAACATTCACCTTTGCTGACACCCTCTCTCAACTTTTTATGTATAATACACCAAATCAAGATTGCCCCTAGCCACATTCAGGACCCAAAACCTTTCCATGGTTTCCTTCATCTGCTTCATATGACATGTTTCAGCCCACTGACAGCATGCTGGGCTCTATAGGCACACCGCTCCAATTTGCTCTTTGCCTTGTGTTCCTCATTCTCCTGCATATGCTGGCCGTAAACCTTCAAAGCATCTTTCTCTCCAACCTTACACCACATTGATTTCCCTCTTTTCCTTGTTCCATCTACTTCCAAAACATAAACCCCTCTCAGTCAACCCCTCTTCACTCATCCTCTCCATGTGTCAAAACCATTTTGGCACACCTTTAGCTATCTCAAACATACTCCAACCACACCATTCTCTTATACTATCAAAACTTAATCAATCAACCCTCAAACTTTTCATTTACAACATATTTTGTACCCTATCGTTTACATTTCTGTTTAAGGCCTCAACCTGACATCCATAGAGCATCTAAATTCGTACTATACAATCAAACATACCCATTATTGCCCTTAATGACAGTACCTTTTTTTTTTTCCCCCAAACATTTTTCAAGGCAAACAAGACCTTTGCCAAATCACCCACCCTATGATTCACTTCAGCTCCAATTGTTACAGTCACTGCTATATCCACTCCCAGGTATCTAAAACACTCCATTTCCTCAAAGGTTAGCTAGCGTAGATAAGATTAATGAGAGCAGGTTAATTAGGTGAGGTTAAAAATCCGAAAAGAACAGCAAAATTCTCCAATCTTCTAATGGTCCCCCAGCACTTATTCACCTTTTACACTCTCAAATCAACTCTACATTTTCCCTGAAGTATTTGTCACACCTTCTCATACATTACTGAGTCCCTGAGATACATATCTCTATGAGGACAATTTTCTTGAATACGTTATACATATATAACACCTAACGTACATAAAGACATTTCATAAAGCTAGTTTCAATGTTGAGCTAAATCTAGCTAAGCTACTCATCTTTGCTGCTAGATGCAGTAGGGTTAGAAGTTTTTAAACGTTCTCATGATTTCTGACGCATATTACCTTTCACACTAGCTCCATATGTTGGAAAAAAATATCTTGAACATTATTCGATAACAGAATGTACATATAACAAATTTTTGCATACAAGTTAGACATAAATGTTTATATAAAACATACAGTTGGTAAAATGATCGTTTTGGACACCCACCTGTTTGTAAGTTTGAAGTTACTTTGTTTATATTTTGCACGATTCTGACCTTCATTTCTACCGCATGTCACTACCCCTCTCCTTGCATATCAAACGATAATGGAGGACCCCAAGCTGAAACCAAGGTTTAGGGTGGGGGAGAAATTAAATAGTGTAATTTGAAATTCAAATGAAGGCCACAATTGTATAAATCAAAATCCCTCGAAAAACGTCTCATCAAAATCTCATGGTACTAGGAGCAAAGAATTGCCCCTATACACAACACTGCTACATCAGGCCCATATTACTCTCTCAGGATATTAATGTTTCCCAATTACCCAATTATCCCACACATCATATAATGGCCCTCCTTTATATCAAGGCCTTAATCTTTGGCTTACAAACCCTGATAGGTTATCTGTCCCCGCCACCACGATAACTTGAGCCTCTACTCTAAGCACTCGTATACATGTCAATACATATACAATTCAACAAATACTAACTAATGCACTTAATGGCTCGTGACTACTATTTAATAAAATGCGAATTCTAACCTTTGAAAAACTATAATCGTCCAGATTCCCAGATTTTTTCACAAATCACAAACACTCAAAACAATCGGCAATTTTTCTTGAAAGTTTCTGGTGCGCAGGCGCAGTCTGGTCTGACAGCAACAACCAGAGTATAGGAAGCGTAACTCTGGCACAGTTACATGGTCAGGAATATAATGCCACCGACGTCATCAGCAACGCCTGTAGGCGTACGGAGATAGCTGAAAATGTACCCACAGACAATGGAGCGATTTTGGCATTAAAAACTATACAAAAATAGATAACTATTTTTTGAGGGATATATATATATATATATATATATATATATATATATATATATATATATATATATATATATATATATATATATATATATGCATTTTTTTTTGCTTTGTCGCTGTCTCCCGCGTTTGCGAGGTAGCGCAAGGAAACAGACGAAAGAATGGCCCAACCCACCCACATACACATGTATATACATACACGTCCACACACGAATATACATACCTATACATCTAAACGTATACATATATATACACACAGACATATACATATATACACATGTACATCATTCATACTGTCTGCCTTTATTCATTCCTATCGCCACCTCGCCACACATGAAATTACAACCCCCTCCCCCCTCATGTGCGCGAGGTAGCGCTAGGAAAAGACAACAAAGACCCCATTCGTTCACACTCAGTCTCTAGCTGTCATGTAATAATGCACAGAAACCACAGCTCCCTTTCCACATCCAGGCCCCACACAACTTTCCATGGTTTACCCCAGACGCTTCACATGCCCTGGTTCAATCCATTGACAGCACGTCGACCCCGGTATGCCACATCGTTCCAATTCACTCTATTCCTTGCACGCCTTTCACCCTCCTGCATGTTCAGGCCCCGATCACTCAAAATCTTTTTCACTCCATCTTTCCACCTCCAATTTGGTCTCCCACATCTCGTTCCCTCCACCTCTGACACATATATCCTCTTTGTCAATCTTTCCTCACTCATTCTCTCCATGTGACCAAACCATTTCAAAACACCCTCTTCTGCTCTCTCAACCACACTCTTTTAATTACCACACATCTCTCTTACCCTTACATTACTTACTCGATCAAACCACCTCACACCACATATTGTCCTCAAACATCTCATTTCCAGCACATCCACCATCCTGCGCACAACTCTATCCATAGCCCACGCCTCGCAACCATACAACATTGTTGGAACCACTATTCCTTCAAACATACCCATTTTTGCTTTCCAAGATAATGTTCTTGACTTCCACACATTTTTCAAGGCTCCCAGAATTTTTGCCCCCTCCCCCACCCTATGATTCACTTCTGCTTCCATGCACTGCCAAATCCACTCCTAGATATCTGAAACACTTCACTTCCTCCAGTTTTTCTCCATTCAAACTTACCTCCCCAACTGACTTGACCCTCAACCCTACTGTACCTAATAACCTTGCTCTTATTCACATTTACTCTCAACTTTCTTCTTTCACACACTTTACCAAACTCAGTCACCAGCTTCTGTGGTTTCTAACATGAATCAGCCACCAGCGCTGTATCATCAGCAAACAACAACTCACTCGCTTCCCAAGCTCTCTCATCCACAACAGACTGCATACTTGCCCCTCTTTCCAAAACTCTTGCATTCACCTCCCTAACAATCCTATCCATAAACAAATTAAACAACCATGGAGATATCACACACCCCTGCCGCAAACCTACATTCACTGAGAACCAATCACTTTCCTCTCTTCCTACACGTACACATGCCTTACATCCTCGATGAAAACTTTTCACTGCTTCTAACAACTTGCCTCCCATACCACATATTCTTAATACCTTCCACAGAGCATCTCTATCAACTCTATCATAAGCCTTCTCTAGATCCATAAATGCTACATACAAATCCATTTGCTTTTCTAAGTATTTCTCACATACATTCTTCAAAGCAAACACCTGATCCACACATCCTCTACCACTTCTGAAACCACACTGCTCTTCCCCAATCTGATGCTCTGTACATGCCTTCACCCTCTCAATCAATACCCTCCCATATAACTTCCCAGGAATACTCAACAAACTTATACCTCTGTAATTTGAGCACTCACCTTTGTCCCCTTTGCCTCTGTACATTGGCACTATGCAAGCATTCCGCCAATCCTCAGGCACCTCACCATGAATCATGCATACATTAAATAACCTCACCAACCAGTCAACAATACAGTCACCACCTTTTTTAATAAATTCCATTGCAAGACCATCCAAACCCGCTGCCTTGCCGGCTTTCATCTTCCGCAAAGCTTTTACTGCTATATATATATATATATATATGTTGATACTAGATCACCAATTCAAGTATTAGTATGGTAGCACCAATGTAGCTGTCATGTTTAATGCACCGCTACTAAATTTCCCTATCCATATCCAAGCCCTACACACCTTTCTGTACTTTACCCTAGATGCTTCACATGTCCTAGTTCAATAATTGACAGCATGCTGACTTCATTATACCACAACATTCCAATTAACTCTATCCCATGCAAGCCTTTTCCACTCCATCCTTCCAACTCCAATTTGGTCTCCCTATTATCCTTGTTCCCTCTACTTCTTAAGACATATATCCTCTTTGTCAACTTTTCCTAACTCATTCTCTACATATGTCCACATTTCACTACCCCTTCCCTCTTCAGATCTCTCAACCATACTCTTCTTCGTACCCTGCTGAACCTAATACCTTACTTACATTTATGCACATCTACTCTCAACTTCCTTCTTTCACACACTCCCAAATTCAGTCACCTAGATTTCGCCTCCACTACAAAAGAGAAGTTACTTAGGCTAAGGTAATATTATCGTCAGTAGACAGGCTTGAGTGCAGCTCTGAAGAAGACCTCACTCCAAAGTCTAGAGCTCACCTTATCCTTCTCTCATAAGGGGGGTAGCCACAGAGCTCAAGGAGCTTTGTAAAAGGGGTTTTGGAATTACATAATCAACTATATTTATTCTATTTTACTTTGTCGCAGTCTCCCACGTTAGCGAGGTAGCGCAAGGAAACAGACGAAAGAATGGCCCAACCCACCCACATACACATGTATATGCATACACGTCCACACACGCAAATATACATACCTATACATCTCAACGTATACATATATATATACACACACAGACATATACATATATACACATGTACATCATTCATACTTTCTGCCTTTATTCATTAAACTATATATCATTTATAATTCCTGTGTAATCAATGTTGTCTGCAAATCTTCAATTATGATGCTAATAACCTAGCAAGCCTTACTCTCCTCACTGTTTGACTTACCTCTTTGGCAGGCAATTTCTTAGTTCATCTTGTTCAAACCATTACACCCACTCATATACAATCCCTTTACCTTTGTAAGAATATATTTCATTAGCGACATCCATAAACTATCTAGCTATCAGTATCTCTGATTCCCATTCCCTTTGGGAACTCCCTCAAAGGGGTGAGCTCCAGTGCCACTTCTGAGCCTTTAGAGCCTTACCCTTAACCTGGAAGAGGGCAACTCTAGCAGTGTTTTCCAACCTACTACTTCTTCCTAATGCTCCCACCCTATGTTCCTACCTGCTACTTCTACTTAATGCTCTTGTCTGATGTTCCTACCTACTATCTCCATCTAATGCTCTAACCATTTTGCCAAAAAAGCAGGGATTAGGCTAGCACATAGCGCTTACCAAAGGAAAATCCGGAGTTACGAAGAATGAGTTTTGTGAGTTAAGTGTTGTTAAGTGTTTTATGTGACAAGGAGAGATTGTATGCTTGTGGACAAAATGCCAGCAGTCCACATGTGGGTGAGGCAGAAAGAAAAGACAGCTACCAGGGTCAGAGGAGAGCAACTTGACAACCACGAAAGTGCTGGCTCACTATGCAACTAGCACTAACCCTCATGATACCTAGGAAGGTAGTACTGGTAATATACCTCCCCGGTTGTTGGCTGCCTACCAACTACTACCTACCTGTACATAAAGCCTGCCATAATTTACAGTAACTTCAGGACACTGCTACAGAGGTTTACATTCTGGCAAATTTTGAAATTTCTTGCCAGCCAATTATTGTAGCTGTTCCCACTTAAAATCATATGTTCTTAATTACATATGTTTGTCATTTCCCACATGAGTGGGGTAGCATCAAGAACAGATAACTGAGCCTTAAAGGAAAAAATCCTTGTCTCACTCCTTGGTCTGTTCCTTCTTTTGGAGCGTAATACAGGAGGGAGGATTTCCAGTCCATTGCTCCCGCCCCTTTTAGTCGCCTTCTACGACACGCAGGGGTACGTGGGAAGTATTCTTTCTCCCCTGTCCCCAGGGAGAAAAACCAAAATTAAAGGCAAACTTGCCAAATAATTTTCTTAGTAAATAAAATGCAGGTTGACCATTAAAATGACCCATGAAATGTAAACTACACTTTCAAGGAAATGTAAATAAACTTTCCAGCAAAAGTTTTATTGTGATTCTTGGCAACACAAATTCTGTCCAAGCAAACAAACTATATTAGATTGTTACGTTTAACACATAAACACATAATACCTTGAGAATAAACTGTTATGACCAATCATATGTACAAATCTATACATTTCAGACTAGTATTCAGACACATCTTATTCTAACTAGCAGACTGACGGAGATCACAAAAAGCATCTACCACTTTGAATGATTATAGAAGGTTCAGAGCATAATTTACAGGATATCTCACTTTTTTGACCACATTCACTAGCTGTCTGCAAAAAGCTGAATATGTGTATATATATAAAGATAATCCAGAAATGCATTAACGCAACTTTCCATAACAGATCATTTCCAAATTCTAATATCAATGATATTCTAAAGCTTTCATATAACATACAGTGAGTTAACTTGACACCAGATGTAATAAGGCATTGTTACATAATGCAGCAGTTTAATAGTAACAACATGAACTTACCTAGTTATACTCTAAAAATACAAAAAGCCTGCCAAGTTTATACCTGTACAATATATCGTAAAGGCTTTAATGAAAATACAGATCTATTCTCCATATATCTGAATGGCAGTTAAATTTCTTAAGGTGATCAACATTATACAGGGATATGTTACTCTTCAATATCTATTATTTAATATAAAATTTCACATTAATACAGTAAGATATCTACTCACTTCAACTGACAAAAAATATGTACCATAGATTCAGCACTGATGTGAACTCAATGTAATATTGGCAGTCTGTATTTCCTTTTGATATGAAGCTGGAAATATATTTTTGAAACCATTAGCAGTGCTGAAAGGCTTGTCATTATATACCACAACTTAAAGTGTGCTGAGGATTGCCATGCCAAAGACCCTTAACAAATCTTGGAAAAGTCCAATAAAGATACTGTGTACAAAGGCACACATATAATCGAAACGAAGCAATAGTGATGTATATATAATTTACGACACAAAAATTACAGTGCAGAACTTACCGTCAGTGAAGCACAGTCCTGTTACTGCAAATCTTCAACTACAAACGTGTTGGAACTATAGCACCACAGCCATAAATGGGAACCTGAAGGTCTTGTGCTGGTTACCTCACACATTCTATTCACAATTGTTTTTCCACAAAACAGCTAATACTGATAATATGCTTAAGCAGTAACAGCTGAAATAAGTGATTAGAATGCATGTATGTATGAATCACTAGACAGATAACTGTACATCAACTTTCTTGGGTTAGTGATAACCTGAAGATCTTGTGCTGGTTACCTCACACATTCTATCCACAACTGTTTTAACCCAAAACAGCTACTACTGATAATATGCTTAAGCAGTAACAGCTGAAAAGAGAAATCAGAATGCATGTATGTATGAATCACTAGACAGGTAACTGTACATCAACTTGCTTGGGATAGTCATAAATGCTGTCTAGCTCTGTAGAGGCTTATTAACTTAATATACAAAAATAATAGCTATTGTATTAAATGGAATGCTAATCATATTTCTTACCCAAGTGTGGAGAAATGTTAAAGCACATTTCATGGCTAAACTGTACCGCATTTCATGCTCTCTGGATTCCATACCTATTTTGACTTTGAGGCACATAAAAAGAAGTCATTTCTTGTCAACTATATGTTTATCTGTCCATTTCTAATTTCAACCAAGTATTCATTAATCATGTAATATGGTTATAGAATTACGATACATAAAAAAAAATGTCCATGGCTACTGGAGATACTTATACACTTTGAAGCAATGGTTACCCGAGTCTGCCACAAAAATTTGTCCATCAGGTGTGAGGGTCATCCCCTGAGGACCATACAGCGGATCAGCGAGAGTGTTCACGTACGAAAGAAAAGAGCCTTGTGAGTCAAATACCTGAAATTTGATCAAACACATGTATAAATAGAAACATATTTAGTTTATAAAAATGAAGGACATCACATTTTACGATATCAGATCTTGTTCCATTACTGTGTAAGATTTACTCCATATTAAATGGAATTTTATGAGTATCAGTCTGATATGAATTCAAGAAATTTCACCACAGTATTAAACTTGCACAAATGTTGTAGCAAATATCATTCAAGGAATGCAAAGGAGGATACTGTTCACAAAAAAAGATATGTTATGACCAAAACAAATTGTAACAGCTTAAATATGTCGTGACTCAGACAACTTATCACAACTTGGGCAATGTATTGCAAATCAGACAACACACAACAACCATGATGACATGTCACAATCCAGATGAATGAAAGCTTTTTACTGAGCAGTGTAATGTGTGTTTGAGCCACTAGCTTGATAATTATCTTCTGTATCTTTCAAAATTCTTCTTACACAACAGAGTGCTCAGTCTTCACACTGAAATTCATTAACACTTTTTAAGATAATTTCCCTATGAGTTTTTAATTTCTTACATTACCTTCCCTCCAAAATACACACACACTCCATTGAATATCTATAATAACAGCTTGTGATTGATACCTCTTCAATCTTACACCCCACTGTCACTGATGATCACTGCAAGGTCTGCATTTTTACACTCACTGAATATCACTGCAAGGTCTTCAGATTTACAGTCACCAACTGTTATGGCAAGGTCTGCATTTTTACAGCCACCGACAGTTACTACAAGGTCTGCATTTTCACAGTCACTGACGATCAACACAAGGTCTGTGTATTTACTATTACTAGTAATCAACGCAAGGTCTACATTTTTGTCAATGTGCTACAAACTTAAACTAGAAAGCATGATTTATTGGTATCTTAAGTTACATTGCATCACAAGCAATCATAATTAGAGGCAGGAAAATAATTCTAGTGTCAATTAGTTATATACTATGAAGAGGAAAGGTATGGTTCTGGTGAGTTCAGTACATCATGCACTAATTGATGGCTCATGAGTTGTAGTCTTTAGGGCATTAATTAGTGATAATGATCTGTAGATGATGAGATGTTAGCACTAACAAAAGTTCTTGGCATATCTATAATCTATTAATGGTGGAGAGATGATGATGGAGGAGTCAAAAATGCCAACTAAAATGCCATAAGCTGAGTGCATACAATGCACCACTTTTAAATGTCTGTACAGCAACAAATTATAGTAAATTTACCAGATTTTCCTGTTCTCTTTACCTTTTCTTGATCTTTCCTTCACTATTCTTTTAAATAATTGTCCTGTTATCACCGTGATCATGTAAATGAATACTACATCTTTGTCAAACTCAAAATTACTTTTAAACCTATATCTGAGTCCAACATGTCCAATACATACTTTATCCTATACTGATAAGAGCTACAGTAGCTTTTATTAACTTTTCTCTCACACAATACACATGCATTCTCCTTAGTAACTTTTATAAAAGACCCCTTTAACTGAAGAAATGTCTAAGTAGCTCTTTTCTCACATTTTCTAATTATTTTCACAGCCAATATTTCATTTAAACACATCCATCCCTAGATTCTACAAAGTTTATCTTTCATGTCACATAAATGGGGGATCGAAAATTTAAATTTCTTTTTTATGTGAATACAGTATCATTCCTGATTTCCTAGTTCTAGACAAAGTGAAGAGCCCCTGTAGATGATGACATCATACTAAAAAGTGAAAGAAGAAAGAGATTTAGTAAAAGGTGCAGTTATATATGGCAACCACAGATGGAATGGTGAAAACTGATTGTCTCACTAAAAGACCCAACTTTGTATTCAGTAAGAGCAACCATAAACTACTGAAGTACTGTAGGTGACTTATTCATTTCTTTACATCAAACACCATATGATGAAACAACTGAACAAAATATGGGGTATGCATGGTTTCCTCTGATCACTTCATATGCCCAAGTTTGGCAAATGACAGCACATTGCCCCCTCTGTACCACTCTGCTCAAAATCTTTATACTTCATAGATGCCTCCCACCCTCCTGCACGTTCAGGCTTTGGTAACTCAAAGCCTCTTTCACTCCAACTTTTCATCTTTTCATTACCATGTCACATTAAGGTGTAAACTTGGGGTTCCTTACAAGGTGACCATCATTAGCTAGATTAAGATAAGAATCTAATGTTATCTTGCTCTGGTATTATTACAAAAGTCATGTGAACCAAAAACCTTACAATTAAATATTTCATTATCTACAAAAAGAATAGTTCAAACAAATCTAATTTTCAGAGTATTATTCTACAAATTTCCACCCAAGTTCTCTGATGCTGCAATCATAAAATGTTGCCCTGCAAAACAATGTTCTACATGTGGTGCCTGCATTTGCTGAATGAATATGAATAGTGAAAATAATGCATGAAATAAAATATTTCTTTCTCAAAAAGTTGTCTGATTTTGTGGTATCAAGATTTCTAATGTCTGCTTTTCTGATGATGCACCAGTATTTTGAAATATACTGTAAATAAATCCTACCTGAATTCTGGAGTTGCCCCAGTCAGCAACAATAATGTTGTCATTAGAGTCAACTGCAATCCCAGTAGGAGCATTAAACTGTCCATTACCTTCCCCACTTGTGCCGAAGGTAAACATGAAGTCTCCATCACTATCAAACACCTGTAAAGAGTGATCCACAATACTTAATAACAATACATTCTGAAGAAATTAGTACTTTCCTAGCCTTACTGAGGTGGCATGAAGTACTTCAGAATACAGAAAACAATTACATAATGTCAAATGTCTATTCTATTTCAATATATAAGAATAGCACATAAATTTTCTCAATACTAAAGTCAGCATAAAAAAATATTGCTAAACTTGCCATTCCCTACATTTTGAAATACAGGATGAAGAGTTTGATGTATTTGTCTGGGTGATGTCATTAATTAGATACTTACTGTTCTTCCTTGGCAATGACACAATGAAGACAGAAAACTATTGGGCACCACAGGATGGGTGAGGGAACTTCCAAAACAGAATTACCAAATGCTTCTATATTTCTATCATCTGCTATCTCATATATTGAAAATTTTCTCACAATACTTGTTGGTAAAATATACCTGAATATGCAATATTTGTGCAAAAAAAGGAATATATATATTAAAACAAAAGTAAATATATAACAAATGTAGGGAAATTTCGAAAATTTGATGAAGGTCTAAAACTTACGTTATAAAACAAAAACAATTACTGTTATACTTCAGCCAAATCATTGTATTTCATTTGCATTTCATGTGAAGTCCAGAGATCATATCTGCAGTTGTTTCCCTAGAAGGGTTTGTTGATGAATGTAACAAGTCTAGTATTAATCAACACGATATCCTGATTCTAGCCTTCGATCCTGATAAAATGTAACGTTCTTTCCAGGTTTTCCATCATATCACTTTTATGACTGGTTATGTTTGTAGCACTTTATGCTCTAGCAGCTTGAAATCTTGCCTATGTTTCATTTTTATTCTCACATTTTTGTCCCATTACAGACATAGCAAGTCATAATTTTACGTCAGCAAATCACACCTCTGCTAGACTGAAAAAGTGAAGTACGGTTACGAGAGATTCACACTACAAAATGGTAGTGCCAACAGAAAAACATGGAGCCACCCAAAACCAAAAGAGAGTAGTAAGAACGCCTTCTGAAGTCATATCATTAATGCAATTATTACACTGAAAAAGTGAAGTATGGTCACGAGAGATTCACACTACAAAATGGTAGTGCCCACAGAAAAACATGGAACCACCCAAAACCAAACGAAAAGAGAGTAGTAAGAACTACAAACAAGAAAGAATGGCAGACCAGGTGAAAAAAAATTGCATGTCATTCCACTTTGGCCATGAGATATATGTCAGATATTCAAAGTTACATAAATATGAATCTTATTCTTCTATATATCAAATTGTTTCCTACATCTATCTTACATTAAAGAAAACTTCCATATATGAACTTTCATATTGCAGGGAAGGGATGTGAACAGGCAATGGTATGTCGGGAATAGAAAACAGACAAATGAAATAAGGATGTACAGTGAATAACATGAAAGTACAAATTTTTAGTCATCAAAATATTCAACGGCCAAATGTGCAAATAATGAGCCAAAGAATTATCAAAAAGTCACATTTTTTGGTTATCAAAATATTCAAGACCCTAGAAAGCCAATCCTGAGCCACTGAATTATATAAAAGAGAAAACATTTTAAACATCAAAACATTCAAAAGACCAGTAAGCTAATACTGATCCCTTAAATAATGTTATGGGCTTTTGGGGAACCTTGCTAACCACTAGGCTACAGGTTATCTGTTTTCTAATTCACAAAAAGTTTTGCTAATAGGCAAACCATCATTTAGTGAAATATCAGAATTCCATAAGCTGTGTATAACTCAACTACTGAAAATTCTCTGACAATAACCTGCAAGGAAGAACAATGCAAGCAGCTTGGGAACATGACCGACATATATGATGTGAATGACATCCAGACAAAGTGTGAGGTTATACATTTCTTTCCTTCCTACTTTTTCGTGTTATGGTAATCAATACAATATGGCCTATATCAAGAAAGTTTTTTCTGCCTTTGCCATTATGAAACAGTGAAAGAGAAAAAAATCCCTAACTAAATTCACTAGATCTAATGGATATTCTAATTATTGCAAAAACTTAAAAACTCAGGGGTGTTGTGCAAGTTTGTGAGAAGACAATTTAAGTGTGGATCTGACCTTGGTTGTGCTGCTAAATACACCCTGAGGTATGAATACATGGATGTGGTTGCTAGTTTGGAATGAAATCCTAACTTTTGACAGGCTAATTTTTGCAAAAGTCTGTTACTGTTGATCTTAGTTTACTTCAATCTTCACTAAGTGGTCCCAACGCTAATGATCTATGGACACTATACTAATTGCTATACTACTACATAACTACCCTACTGTACTATATAAAGTTGGGATGGACCTGAAAGATGGAGTAAACTTAGCATATATCTCTGAGGCCATGAATCAATTACAAATATGGTATCTGCCTTAACACAGCGACTGTGGAAGTCAGTGATGGACATAAATCAATTAAAAAATGGTACTTGCCTTAACATAGTGACTGTGGAAGTCAGTGATGCACACAAATCATTTAAAAAAATTGTACTTGCCTTAACACAGTGATTGTGGAAGTCAGTGATGGCAATATGCCCTTTACTGTTTACTGCTGCAAAATGCGGTCCAGCAAACTGAAACTCGTCAGTGCCTCTATTACCAAATTTGGTAATAAGTTTTCCAGACTGTTGGAAAATGCACACACACGATGCTTTGTTGTCTACAACAATGATGTGTCCATTATTATCAACACAAACACCTTTGGGACCTATGGAAAAAGTTACAGACTTCAATACAACATATATGCCAATTCTACAATGCTTTTACATATTACCTTTTAATGCATGTATTCATAAAGTCTTTATTACATGGATATTTATCTCAGATATAAAGTTCAGGAAAATATTACTGAATATAAATTTCTGCTACAAACTCTCAAAAAGATTTTGAAGATGGGTACATATATTCAGTATTAAATGGAACAATGTATTCTGTACTTGATAATTATTTCATCACATACCTAAGAGCTTTCCATGACCAATTCGACTGACATACTTCCCAGTGGGTTCAAAGATAGATACCCATTTGTTTTCATAATCAGCTACTATGTAGTTACCATTTGGCAAAGCAGCAACACCTGTGGGCCGCTGCAGCTGGCCAATGCTACGACCTCGCACTCCAAACCTTTACAAAAAGGAAAGTACATCTTTTAATAGGGAATACATACCCATATCCTTCATCGGACTCTAGGGGTTTTAATGCAGTTCTTTACATTTGTTCATCTACATATATATCAGTATAATCTATCTATGGATGAAGTGGTGATGGAGGTAACTGTGAGGGTCTTTGAGATAGGGGCAGATCTACGAATGTGGGTTTTGGGAAGGGGCTAGGAGATTAATTAGTTCTTGTTTAAAGATGAAAAAGCCCTGGTGGCAGACTCAAGTGAAGAAGCTGCTAACTGAGTTTGGAAGAGTGTATGAAAGATGGAAGATGAGAAGAGATATGAATAAGTGAATGAGGTTAGCAAAGTGGAGTAGGCTTAGACAAAATAGATGATAAAATGTGTTAGCAGGGTAGAGTAGGTGTTGAGAAAATAGATGATAAAATGTAGAAACTTATATCTATATGGAAAGTTATAGATTACAATCAATTTTAAACAAAAAGAGGTAAACTATCTTCAACAACTTTTTTTTATTATTTTGTTACTATTCTTTTTATAACTTCATTTCTATAAAAACACAGGCAGTCACATAACCTATGAATTGACTGCATGAAGTAAAATTATATGAAAGTGAATATTTGATGAGAAAACTTTAATTGTTCTTGAATCATATATGGTCGACCCATCCTTATTGAATGTGATGATTTATTACTGTCAAGCCTAACAATCATTCTCTATTGTTAAAGATAAACGGGAGATCTTCAGTTCATCAGTACTGGAGCAGTGCAAAAATATCTACTGAGAGTCTCCAGAAATTTATATCCAAAGCTGAATGAAAACATTAAGAAAGTAAAGATTTTCAATGTATGGTCTAGATGTATTTGGTGCTCTTATAAACTCCCTAAAGTTAGCCTTTAAAAAGTTAAAATAAAAAAGAAGTCTTCAACA
Organism: Panulirus ornatus; assembly: GCF_036320965.1. Classification (NCBI taxonomy): domain Eukaryota; kingdom Metazoa; phylum Arthropoda; class Malacostraca; order Decapoda; family Palinuridae; genus Panulirus; species Panulirus ornatus. The sequence goes on from NC_092274.1 coordinate 4,819,376, forward strand.
CAGGAGTGAAATGAATCATTAATGAAAAACCACAGACAAAGAGAAGAAAGAAGGTAGGAAAGAGAGAGAGAGAGCACAAATGTCAATATGAAAAGGAAGAATCAATCCTACAGCAAAAAGGACCAACTGGAAGGTGAACTGTAAATCAATTCACAAAGCCAATTGGTCAAAAAGCTGAAGCAAGGAAATCTAGAGATCAGACCTTCTGTCAGTTACTGGATGAAGTTCTCAAAACTAAAATATCCATGATATACAACTTACTAAAGTATCTACCAGAGGAAGACTAAATACAATGCATATAGTAAAGAATATTACCAACAGACCTCCCCTTACAAAACTTTGCTAGTATTTTGGAAGGCAATATGAGATTCAAGGTGCTTGAGAAAGTGAGAACTAAGAAGAAATTCAAAGATTTCTGAAACAGAAGTTAAAGCAGGTGAAAATAAAATTACTGAAGGAAAGTTTCAAAGCTTATATGTCTTCATGAGTATGATATAGAGCAACAAGACTAAGCAATCATTATGGTATATTTGGTATTTGAATTAAAATTTGGCCTCACCTTAACTTACACTCTCCAGTAAGAGTAAATACTTGTATGCACTGATTATTGGAATCAGCCACTGCAATGCGTCCATCCTTGTAACAGCTAAATGCAATACCCTGTGGGGGGACACGACAATATAAACATCTAAAATATGCCTAGGTATAATCTCTATAATCATTTGCAAATGTATGCAGGATCAGAGGTTTAGAGACCCAGCACTAAAAGTATGTAAATGTATAGTTAAACTTTCTACAGCTTCCACAATACCTGTGGATTGACAAATTCTCCCCGATTTCGGCCTCTTCGTCCAACTCTTAAAAGCATGTCATCTTCAATGGGGTTAGTGCGACGAGAGCATGATGAACGATGTGAAAGTGGCCGCCGAGAAGTTCGTGAAGTTCTTGAGGTAACCTGTAATGAAGACAAATCATAGTGAAAAGAATATGACAATAATCAATAACTAGCACTTATAACTAATCAAATTCAGTTTGATTTTGTTCACTGCAAACCTCAAGTGAGCATTGTTTAGAGATATGCAAAGATACTGATGAATGGAGAATATTCTACATGATCCACCCTTCTGTAAAACAGGAAATGGCACAATGGTTATAGACTAAAAAAAAGATGAATATAGTCCATAAGTAAACACAACGTCACGAGCACCCACACCACCCTGGTCCCAAATATCACACACTGCTAACTCAATAACATCCCATCTTCTAGAGAACACAAAAAAGCACCCATGAATAACTACCCATTAATCAGTCATGAATGTGCCGCACCTCTTAACAAGAGCAGTCATAGAAAACCTACTCAAGTTACACCATGACAACAGTTATAATACTCCTCACCCCTACAGGTACTCACAACTCACATAAAACTGCAAAGAAGTCCCTTGCAACAGACCCTTACAACAAATGAAATACCCACATTAATCACTACAACGCAATAGCAATTCAGGTACTCCAACTATACTAAAAAAACACATGAATCTGGAAAGCTCTCAAAATAATACCCACCCAACAATTGTATATAACCCCTAAATTCCTTTTTTCTTTCCTCACCCTATCACTGCTATCATTAATATCCATATACAGTGAAAAACTAATTCAAAACACATAGAGCCAAAACATTCATCATTCACCCACCTAGCAGGTTTTCAGATCCAAACATTTCAAAACCACTTAAAAACCATACACAATATATTATGAAAGGCTTCAACCATCCACAACACTCCTCTCACATAAAAATCAATGGAGCAATCAACATTATATCTACATTATATCTAAATGTTATTCCCATCCTCAAACAAAAGATGCTTGACACTAATAGCCCTGTTCTTTCTCTAATCCTCTTCAATTTCCATCTATATGACATCCTTCCACTACTGACCACCCATATGAACATCCTCTTATGTGCAGATGACCTTATAATTATATTACATGACTGCAGCACTAACCAAGCAACAATAAATGCAACATTCCATTATACATTTTAGAACTCTGACTTGCTCACAACAAAATGTCTAAATCTCCACAAAGCCACTGTCACCTTCTCATCCACTGACAGACATGAATCCAACTTGCATCATTCTATTACTCTGAAAGATCAACTTCTCTCACTAAACAAAATGCTAATCCTGATAGGTATCACTTACAATCAAAATAAAGCACACAAGCTAATCATACTCCTTTAGGCATAAGAATGATTATAGCAATCTGATTTAAATGAGTAATATTCGAAATTAATCCATGATAATGGAGCTTACTCCATGAAAATACAGTAAAGGAATCCAAGAGTTAGAAGACCCTTCAATTCTAGGTGACTTGCAACTGATTAGTCAGGATTAATACCAAAAACATATACTAAGAGAAAGTAGCTGCATAGATATGGAGTACCTATGTAAAACTCTTATTGATGCAGAAATCTACATTTGTGTCAAAATTGTGCAGAGGAAGGTCTCCATTAAATGCACTAATGGATGGGTGAAGAAAGAGTACACTAAGCTCACTTGATACAGCTAAATACAAGTTTCATACCATGCTCAACAGCTGGCATAATGACATTAAGGTTTCAAAGATAAAATACACCATTTCCTTTCAAAGTGAGATTTGGATGAGAAGTTCCTATCATTATAGGAGAAAGGAGAATCACTAGAGTACTGTCTATGAATGAGGTTAGTAATGCCATACAGTCGTTAAAGTTCTCAAAAGAGTAAATGAATGACACAATGACTGGGTACATGCTTAGTTTACTGTCTAAGGAAAAGATGATATTGTTTTGCTAATCTTATCAAATCTCTGTTCAATTATGAAAAAGCATACTGTGAGTAGGTCTATCCCTGTAAACACAGCTTTTATTGAACCTGACTTGTCACCTAAAACAAAGCTGCAAGATCTCAGAAAGCCTCCTTTTTTTTCTTCTAAGGTAAAATCTTTATTAGCGAGACACATACATATACAGATCAATAAAAATTTCACCAACAAAGCAGAGACTTAGCCAATATGAGAACACCCAGATTGTCAGGTGGTACTGATATACTTCATTCCAATAAAGAAATATGTAAAAGCAAAGATGGTCTACAGCACTTGATTGGAGTGCCTACAGTAAGGATGAAGATGTAGGTTTGCATCCTGCTCATGTTTATCTCTGGAGGTGCAATCATAGTTTACCAAACTGTATGTGGGTATCTGGTCTATATAACTGAGGAATCGAGGGTGTTAGCTATTGTCCACCATTCTACTACAGTGTATAACTATTAGACTGGTGGCATTTAAAATGGCAGCTACAAACAAGACAAATACTAGTACAGAGTGCAGTAGTACTTGAGGGAGAAAAACAGGGAAGAATTCAGGGAACAGTGTAAGTGAGGAAGTCAGGTAGGATGTGGCCTTCCTCTTGACGGAAGTTCCCAGAGGAAACGGGCATCAGAGATACAGATATGCAGTTCAGAAAAGTTTTTAAACTCTGCCAACAGCAAAATGCCATTCAACTCATATTAAGAAAAGAATACAATGCTACAATAACATGTGAGTTGAAGTACTTAGCAAAGTTGGTAATTAGGTGACATACTTGGGTGGAGTGAGATGTCTGTCTGGCTAGAGTGTGGGGAGGAATAGATCGTTGGCTGCTTCCACTGTCCTCCTCCAATGCAACTGTAGCAGTAATTGTGAATGGACTACCATTGACAGGATGTCCATAAAGTAGCACCTCTAGTGAATATATTCCTTCTGTATGTACTGTAAAGGCCACTTCATATGTCCCATTATTGAGGTCCAGAACTTGAGGCTGGCAAATCTCTTCTCGTGATCCACTGGGACTTTTGCTGGAAGCGCGTGGAGATAATGAGGCACGTGGGGAGTTTGAACCATGGCGTGGTACAGTTATACTGGTCTTTGATATAGCTGCAGTGACCTCAGCACCACCACAAGAAGCCTTTTCTCCTCTGTGATCTCTTGTTACAACTGTGACAATGGATCCACGACCTACAGTTACCTGAAATAATAAGTAGCATCAATTGTTAAGCAATATGTTAAAGTTCTGTATGTATTTTTCAGTAACTCAAGGTGACCTAGTGATCAAGTTTGATCATTGTATACATTCATATTAAAAGCCAAACTGCTGATAAATGCAGACACTTTCAGGCATCTTTCATGTGGTTATTCTAAAAATGAATTGTCATGTTAGGTCATGGTTACATTATGTCCAATCTGATATGGTTATGTTGGACATACCTGGTTCATTCTGTGGGGGCCTGTGGTAATTTTCTAACAGTCATCACTTTTATATCCATTAAAAACAAATCACTTATCTCTGCCGATCATGATGAAGATTTACAAAAGATCTAAATTGTTGAAATTTTTTCAAGTAAACTTACAAATGAGGACATTATTTGCTTGTTCATGGCACCAACTCAATAATGTAAGAAACAGTGAACATGTGTAAAGAAAAACATATAAGAAATAACCAAGGCTGCTTCAACTATGTACAGTAATATTTTCTATCATTTATGTACATTTGTACATGCTCTTTACAATTAACCCGCAAGCAAATGCTAATTGAAGAACAATACCTGACGGAGAGCCTCTCCTGTGGCACTAGTCTGGTGGGGAACAGCACTGTTGCTTTGAATGCTACCCACATGCATGAAGGCAGTCTTCAGTGGATCTATGTTGCCAACCACAAACCTAAACAGAAAAAAATTCAAGATAATGAAAGAAAATTTTCTGAGCTTAAACAGAGCAAGGTATTGTTACATGAATGTCTGATGCAAATATCATAACCAAAAGCTGTGGAGTAATCCTCATAAAATAATGTACTGAACCCTAAAGCTAAAAGATAATCTACCCATTTGCAGAAAAAAACTGAAAATTGCCCACTAATGTTAAAAGGTGATTACACACTTGCAAGAAAAAAATGAAAATTACCCATATCCACCACTAAATGGCAACATCTTTCTTTGGTTCTTTTGCCCTGCAGCCATCAGAAAGTACTCGAGTACAAGACACAAACCAATGAGGTTAATGGCAGAACTTACCCTGTCTTACTAAATTTCATAATTGATTTTCCATGTCTAAGAGTAAGCTGAGTGTACATCTCATAATCCCATATACATAAATCTGGTGGACAGGATAAAGTCTCTAAGCTATCAAAACAGTAGTCAGACATACAGACTACAGCCAAAAAATTCTGGGTATTGTTTGAGAAAAAGTAATAATGAAACAAACTTTTATTTCTTTGTTAAAAGAAAAGCATACAAATATATATATATACTATCCATGAGAATAGGGAAGAAAAGTACTTCCCATGTATTCCTGTGTGTCACAGAAGGTGACTAAAATGGATGGAAGCAGAGGACTGGAAACCCTCTCCTCCCTATATTTCAAGCTCTTACAGTTGGAATAAAAGAAAAAGCTCAGCAAAGAGTGCTCATCCTTCTTGAAGGCTCAGGCTGAGGAGTTTGAATGTGTGTGGATGGGACCAGGATGAGAAGGGAGAGATACGTAGTATGTTTGAGAAAAGGAACCTAGATGTTCCAGCATGCACTGAAAATCAAAACAATCCCTACTCCTGCAGATGACAAACCAGCTGGTGTAACTTAACAATGAAGTACAGCTATCTCCCCTGACCATTCTTGGCAACATATTCCCAAAACATCCTGCATGAATCTAGGCATGTTGTAGTAAGTGCAATCAATAAACTTATTTGGAAACTCTTAAATCTGTCTCATAATGAAAATGATTTGCAGCTGTTTATGGTAAGTAAATGAAGTGCAAACTTGTCTCTATTACATACATTTTTTTTTATCTTTTAACATGTCTGAAATAACAGGCATAAAATCATGCAAGTAAAATAATACCCGAATCTGTCATATTCAGTGATATTAAAAAAGATTACCTGAATTGAAGTCTTTTGATTTATTACAAAACTGATTATCTATCCACACTGGACAGGTAGGTGGAAGGAAGAAGTAGCATTAAACATATGCTAAGCATGACTTTTATCAGATGAGCTAAAGACATTCCACGAAACTTACTTGAGGTGGCTGTTTTCACGAGGAGCTGGAGGTACATTCATATTGGCATAATCCATCAACCGCTCACCTAGTTGCTTTCTGACCAGCACCACCTCCATGGCTGGACAATGGGTTAAAGCCTTCTCCACAAATTCACAACCACTCTCAACACCTCCTACCCATGACTCAAGTTCTTCAAGCTGATTACCTGAAATATTCAACATTGGTAACTCAGATAGGGTATTACAATGCCTGGCAACATACATGTACTAACTGGATTATGATAAATGCAGAATCAAAAGAAGGAGGTATTCCCTTATTCTATTCTTTTTTGAATTGGAGCCTCCAGTCACAGACAAAAGTCCACATCAAGGCCAGGCCTTAATTTTAATATAGAGAGGATCATGTAAGGGAAGAAGAGGCAAGGATAAGTATTTATGAATTTTGGAGGAAGTGAAAAAACTGTTTTAAAATGTGCCAGATAGTTATTGAGAAAGACATGAAAGGGTAGAGAGTTCCAAAGCTTCAAGGTGTAAGGAAAGATAGTTATCAAAATGGCCCACTTTTGAATTGCCAATGGCCACACAGTAACTATGTGTCACAGCACAAACCCTACCTGTTAATACTGTATTTTTTGTTTTGAGTAAACATTCAACTCTTATTATGAATATACAACTGTGGATGATTTGCATTTCATGATATAACAAACATATGAAATGCTATCCATACTTTAGTTCTTTAAAAAATATCTAGCATTGGAAGATGCAGGTACTGAACAAGCAATTTCTCACTGTATGCCAGTAATAAAAGCTCCTGTGGGAAATATGAAAATAAAGGCATAGGCATTCCTCTAACAAGTATTTCTGTCTAGTGCAGGGGAAAGTGTGGGAGTTACCTCCCCTTTACAATAGCATTAAAGAAATGAAATAAGGCTGGGAATCTAATCAGTTCCAAACCAGGAATACTTTGATAAAATAAAACATCATGTTCCTAACCTCTCAATCTCAAATTACACAGCATCTTCGAAGCCTGTAACACACTTAACCCTATTTTGTGGGAATAGACATTCAACAAAGTTAGGGAATACAGGTTTAACATGATTGTTGAACAGAAGCTCAACAAACTTGGGAAATAGAGGTTCAACGAAATTTCATGGTCTACTTACCTAAAGTCTTTTGCTTTTCAGACTCAATGGTGTTCAAGGCATTGATGAGGGTTGTTTGTCTCTTGTCAAGCAGTTCATGTAGGGCGTCAAAACACTTTCGTACCTCCTTTTCTGCCTCAGCTCTCCTCTCCTGTAGGCTACGACACACATCTTGAATGTCGCAAATGGCCTCCTTCATACATGGCAACTGTAAGAGTGGATTCTTTGAGTTTAATGGATAGTGTCTAGACTAATCACCTTCTTGCTAATTATGTGATGAAAGACATTGGTGAAGACACACCAATATGATCAATAAGGTACAGAACAAACAAAATTTTTAAATCTAGTTCATAATGTACTGAAGCTGCATCAACAACAATGTCGCAAATGGCCTCCTTCATACATGGCAACTGTAAGAGTGGATTCTTTGAGTTTAATGGATAGTGTCTAGACTAATCACCTTCTTGCTAATTATGTGATGAAAGACATTGGTGAAGACACACCAATATGATCAATAAGGTACAGAACAAACAAAATTTTTAAATCTAGTTCATAATGTACTGAAGCTGCATCAACAACAAAAAATATACGTTAAGGAAAGAAAATGAAAAAATAAAATAAAATCCACACATTCATACTTGCTCACCTTTATCCATTCCTAGTGCCACCCCACCCCACAGGAAACAGCATTACCACCCCTTGCATCAGCAAGGAAGCATACACTGAAAGGCCAAATCCACTTGATCCCAAACTTTTCCATGGTTTACCCCAAACTCCTCACATGCCCTTGTACAGTCCACTGATGGCATGTATACCACTTTGTTCCAATTCAGTCTATTCTGTGCGCACCTTTCATCCTCGTGCACATTCGGGCCTCGATCACTCAAAATCTTTTTCATTCCATCCTTCCACCTCCAATTTGGTCTCCCACTTCTCCTTGTTTCCTCTACTTTCGACACATATATCTTCTCTGATCATGTTAAGCATTTCTCGGGTATATCGTACTTCCTCAGTTGCCACAATGCTTTATGTTCACGTTAAGCAACCTTTAGGCCATTGTCGATACCATGACTATGACTTCATAAAACATTCAAATGGATGAGAGAGTTGTTAGCAGTCTGTCAAACGCAGCCATAAAGTCCAAGACATAACTATTCAAGAGGACACAATAAAAATTATCATTACTAATCTCCTTCAATAGGTATTTCTTCATTACCCTGCTTTTCATGAATAAATTCTTGTCACTGTACCAACCACTTTCAATTTTCTCCTTTACTTCCTTAGGGTAACTTGCATGGATTCATTTCTCAAAGAGGCAAGATGTTCCACGTCACCCACTAGGTGTATGGTCCTCACCATAACCCAGTCATCTTCAACTAACCTGTATGATGATCTTATGGATAACCCAGAGCATGACGGCCATGTACATGACCAAATTCCCTAACTTACTAACCAAAATGGTTGGTGACCCTGTGTATGTCCGTGTTCTCTTACTAACTAACCTGCATGATGACCCGGGGTATTTCGGTGTTCTCTTGGTGGCCCTGTGTAGATCCAATTACACAACATGGTGGCCCTTTGTAGGTCCGACTAACCTACATGGTGACCCTCTGTAGGTCCGACTAACTTACACCGTGACCCTCTGTAGAGCTGACTAACCTGCATGGCGACCTCCTGTAGTCCGACTAAACTGCATGGTGACCATCTGTAGGTCCGAATAACCTCCACGGTCACGGTGACCCTCTGTAAGTCCGACTAACCCACATGATGGCCCTCTGTAAGTCCGACTAACCTACATGATGGCCCTCTGTAGGTCCGACTAACCTCCATGGTGACCCTCTGTAGGTCCGACTAACATACATGGTGACCCTCTGTAGGTACGACTAACCTGCATGGTGACCCTCTGTAGGTCCGACTAACCTGCATGGTGACCCTCTGTAGGTCCGACTAACATACATGGTGACCCTCTGTAGGTCCGACTAACCTGCATGGTGACCCTGTCTATGAGCTGGTGCATAGCGGCGCGGTGTTCGTCCACGGCGTCAGTCAGGTGGAGGGTGTTATGCGCCCGGTGTTCGATGTCGGTGCAGCTGCTGCAGACGGCTGTCTCACAGTCCCGACAGTAGAAACGCAAAGTCTGACCTGAAAAATAATCACCAATGTCTGGGTTAACTCTCGTCATAGATCATAGTTTTGTAACGGTTTTAATCAGCTTATCAATGGTTGTATTATTTCCTCTAATAATTGGCATTAGTTTTAATCAGCTTATCTACGGTGTTCTTAATTCTTTATAAGCAATGGAGTTATTTACTTTCGAATCAAATCTTAATTTGTAATAAACTGTTTTATTAATATTCCAATCACCTAAGGTTTAACTGTCGAATCAATTGTCTTAACGCTTACAATGGGTTAAATCTATCAATCCACGGTTTTATCTAACTGATGTTTTACCAGTTGGCTAATCGATGGGTTTATCTCCTAATCGATGTTTTACCAGTTGGCTAATCGATGGGTTTATCTCTTAATCGATGTATTACCAGCTGGCAAATCAATAGGTTTATCAATAATCCAAAGGCAGCCTCTTGTGCCTGGATGCCAGGCGTTGGGTGTGGAAATATGCTTGTTTCATCCTGGTATCGAACGGGGAATTCGGGTATTGCAACTCATGTCTTGGACGTGATGTGACATGACCACAATTACATCTTGTCCAAATATCGCCCATATATATATATATATATATATATATATATATATATATATATATATATATATATATATATATATATATATATATATAATGGAAGCGTGTAAATCACTTTCCTATAATAAACAAATTATATCTACTCGCATTAATATAATAATACAAACAGCCTTAGAGGAATCTAATGGTTTATTACTGTTTGAATTTCTTTGTATCAATTATAGTGATAAAATCACACTACGCCATAATGACGAATTCAATCCAAAATATCTTCGCATCAGACGAAATTCTTTGTTCCTATATTCACAGCGGACGAACAGCACAGTACTTAGATACTCTAATCTTCACAGACGCTGAGCACAGGCATAACAAGTGTCTACAACTCACCACAGGGGATCAGCTTGGCCTGCGCCTGATATACGGACACCACAGAAGCCATATTGAAGTCTCTATATCAGCCAGACTTTCCGGAGAGACAACCCCATCGCCCTCCGCCTCAACAACGTGTATGACGGGAAATGAAGTTACGTTCTCTCAAACTTTCGACCAGTTCCGTTTTCTTCTAATGGGTGTTGGTAGACTAATGTAATGTCTTCGGCTTCTTGTATTTTGTCGCAATTTTTGACAATGACCATTTTCTTCTACATGTGATGATAGACTACTGCAATGTCTCACTTTACAAACTTTTCAGCTCAGGTATCAATTCATCTTTTCAAGTCATGCAATACACACACATATATATACATATATTTTTCTCTCTTTTATATTATACTTAATCGCCGTCTCCCGCGTTGAGGTAGCGCAAGGAAACAGACGAAAGAATGGCCCAACCCATCCACATACACATGTGAGAACATAAATGCCACACGCGCACATATAATTACCTATACATTTCAACGTATACATACATATATATACACAGACATATTCATATATACATCTGTACATATTCATGCTACCTTCATCCATTTCCGTCGCCACCCCGCCACACACGAAATAGCACCCCCCCCCCCCACGAGGTAGCGATAAGAAAAGACAAAAAAGGCCACATCGGCTCACATTCAGTCTCTAGCCGTCATGTGTAATGCACCGATACCACGGCTCCCTTTCCACATCCAGGCCACACAAAACATTCTATAGTTTACCCCAGACGCCTCACACGTCCTGGTTCAATCCACTGACAGCACATCAACCTCGGTATACCACATCGTTCCAATTCACTCTATTCCTTCCACGCCTTTCATCCTCATGTATGTTCAGGCCCCAAACGCTCAAAATCTTTTTCATTCCATCCTTCCACCTCCAATTTGGTCTCCCGCTTCTCCTCGTTCCCTCTACCTCTGATACATATATCCTTTATGTTAATCTTTCCTCACTCATTCTCTCCATGTGACCAAACCATTTCAACACACCATCTTCTGCTCTCTCAACCACACTCTTTTTATCGCCGCATATCTCTTTTACTCTTTCATTACTTACTCGATCAAACCACCTCACACCACATATTGTCCTCAAAAATTTCATTTCCAATACATCCACCCTCCTCCTCACAATCCTATCTATAGCCCATGCCTCGCAACCATATAACGTTGATGGAACCACTATTCCTTTAAACATACCCATTTTTGCTCTCCGAGATAACGTTCTCGCCTTGCACACATTCTTCAACGCTCCTAGAATCTTCGCCCTCTCCCCCACCCTGTGACTCACTTCCGCTTTTATGGTTCCATCCACTGCTATATTAACTCCCAGATTTAGATCTAAAACACTTAGCTTCCTCCAGTTTTTCTCCATTCATACTTATCTCCGAATTTACTTGTCCCTCACCCCGACTGAGCCCAATAACCTTGCTCTTATTTACACTTACTCTCAGCTTTCTTCTTTCACACACTTTACCAAACTCAGTCACCAACTTCTGCAGCTTCTCATCCGAATCAGCCACCAGCGGTGTATCATCAGCGAACAACAACTGACTCACTTCCCAAGCTCTCTCATCCACAACAGACTGCATACTTGCCCTTCTCTCCAAAACTCTTGCATTCACCTCCCTAACAACCCCATCCATAAACATATCAAACAACCATGGAGACATCATGTACCCTTGCCGCACACCGACATTCACTGGGAATCACTCACTTTCCTCTCTTCCTACGCGTACACATGCTTTACATCCTTGGTAAAAACTTTTCACTGCTTCTAGCAACTTTCCTCCCACACCATATACTCTTAATACCTTCCACAAAGCATCTCTAGCAACTCTACCAAATGCCCTCTCCAGATCCATAAATGCTACATACAAACCCATCTGTTTTTCTAAGTATTTCTCACATACATTCTTCAAAGCAAACACCTGATCCACACATCCTCTACCACTTCTGAAACCACACTGCTCTTCCCCAATCTGATGCTCTGTACATGCTTTTACCCTCTCAATCAATATCCTCCAATATAATTTCCCAGGAATACTCAACATACTTATACCTCTGTAATTTGAACATTCACCTTTATCCCCTTTGCCTTTGCACAACGGCACTATGCATGCATTCCGCCAATCCTTAGGCACTTCACCATGAACCATACATACAATGAATATCCTTAACAACCAATCAACAACACAGTCACCCCCTCTTTTAATAAATTCCACTGCAATACCATCCACACCCGTCACCTTGCCGGCTTTCATCTTCCGCAATGCTTTCACTGCCTCTTCTCTGTTTACCAAGCCATTCTCCCTGACCCCTCTCACTTCGCACACAACCTCGACCAAAACACCATATATCTGCCACTCTATCATCAAACACATTCAACAAACCTTCAAAATACTCACTCCATCTCCTCACTTAACCACTTCTTGTTATTACCTCCCCATAAGTTCCCTTCACCGAAATTTCCAAGACATCTTTTTCCAAGACATCTTTTTATTCTCCCTAAATATAATGATACCCTCTAAACTCAACTCTCAATTGCCTTCTTTTTCACCTCTTGCACATTTCTCTTGAACTCCTGCCGCTTTCTTTTATACATCTCCCGGTCATTTGCACTATTTCCCTGCAAAAATCGTCCAAACGCTTCTTCTTCTCTTTCACTAACAATCTTACTTCTTCATCCTACCACTCACTACCCTTTCTAATCTGCCCACCTCTCATCTTTCTCATGCCACATGCATCTTTTGTGCAAGCCATCACTGCTTCCCTAAATACATCCCATTCCTCCCCAACTCCCCTTGCGTCATTTGCTCTCACCTTTTGCCATCCTGCACTCAAGTCTCCCGGTACTTCCTCACACAAGTCTCCTTTCCAAGCTCACGTAATCTCACCAATCTTTTATATATATATATATATATATATATATATATATATATATATATATATATATATATATATATATATATATATATATATATATATTCATATATTTATATTTATTATACTTTGTCGGTCTCCCGCGTTTAAGAGATAGCGCAAGGAAACAGACGAAAGAATGGCCCAACCAACCTACATACACATGTATATACATACACGTCCACACACGCACATATACATACCTATACATTTCAATGTATACACACATATACATCCAAAGACAAATACATACATACACATGTACATTTTCATACTTGCTACCCTCAGCCATTCCCGTCGCCAACCCGCCACATATGAAATGGCACCCCCCCCCCCTCCCGCGCACGCGCGCAAGGAAGAGCTTGGAAAAGATAACAAAGGTCACATTCGTTCACACTCAGTCTCTAGCTGTCATGTGTAATGCACCGAAACCACAGCTCCCTTTCTACACACACACACACACACACACACATATATATGTGTGTGTGTGTGTGTGTGTGTGTGTGTGTGTGTGTGTGTGTGTGTGTGTGTGTGTGTGTGTGTGTGTGCGCGCGTGTGTGCGTGTGTGTGTATATTTCGATGGGAACCTCAGATCATACAAAGAGTAATGACTCATGGGGAACTCAGAAAATTACGTGATGCGAGTAGTGATGGGCATATGTACGGTGTTTACCGGAATGTGATGGACAGTAGAGTGCTGTGTTTACCTTGGTGTGATGGACAGTAGAGTGTGTTCCTCACCTTGGTGTGATGGGCAGTAGAGTGTGTTCCTCACCTTGGTGTGATGGGCAGTAGAGTGTGTTCCTCACCTTGGTGTGATGGGCAGTAGAGTGTGTTCCTCACCTTGGTGTGATGGGCAGTAGAGTGTGTTCCTCACCTTGGTGTGATGGGCAGTAGAGTGTGTTCCTCACCTTGGTGTGATGGGCAGTAGAGTGTGTTCCTCACCTTGGTGTGATGGGCAGTAGAGTGTGTTCCTCACCTTGGTGTGATGGGCAGTAGAGTGTGTTCCTCACCTTGGTATGATGGGCAGTAGAGTGTGTTCCTCACCTTGGTGTGATGGGCAGTAGAGTGTGTTCCTCACCTTGGTGTGATGGGCAGTAGAGTGTGTTCCTCACCTTGGTGTGATGGGCAGTAGAGTGTGTTCCTCACCTTGGTGTGATGGGCAGTAGAGTGTGTTCCTCACCTTGGTGTGATGGGCAGTAGAGTGTGTTCCTCACCTTGGTGTGATGGGCAGTAGAGTGTGTTCCTCACCTTGGTGTGATGGGCAGTAGAGTGTGTTCCTCACCTTGGTGTGATGGGCAGTAGAGTGTGTTCCTCACCTTGGTGTGATGGGCAGAAGAGTGCGTTCCTCACCTTGGTGTGATGGGCAGTAGAGTGTGTTTCTCACCTTGGTGTGATGGGCAGTAGAGTGTGTTCCTCACCTTGGTGTGATGGGCAGTAGAGTGTGTTCCTCACCTTGGTGTGATGGGCAGTAGAGTGTGTTTCTCACCTTGGTGTGATGGGCAGTAGAGTGTGTTCCTCACCTTGGTGTGATGGGCAGTAGAGTGTGTTCCTCACCTTGGTGTGATGGGCAGTAGAGTGTGTTCCTCACCTTGGTGTGATGGGCAGTAGAGTGTGTTTCTCACCTTGGTGTGATGGGCAGTAGAGTGTGTTCCTCACCTTGGTGTGATGGGCAGTAGAGTGTGTTCCTCACCTTGGTGTGATGGGCAGTAGAGTGTGTTCCTCACCTTGGTGTGATGGGCAGTAGAGTGTGTTCCTCACCTTGGTGTGATGGGCAGTAGAGTGTGTTCCTCACCTTGGTGTGATGGGCAGTAGAGTGTGTTCCTCACCTTGGTGTGATGGGCAGTAGAGTGTGTTCCTCACCTTGGTGTGATGGGCAGTAGAGTGTGTTCCTCACCTTGGTGTGATGGGCAGTAGAGTGTGTTCCTCACCTTGGTGTGATGGGCAGTAGAGTGTGTTCCTCACCTTGGTGTGATGGGCAGTAGAGTGTGTTCCTCACCTTGGTGTGATGGGCAGTAGAGTGTGTTCCTCACCTTGGTGTGATGGGCAGTAGAGTGTGTTCCTCACCTTGGTGTGATGGGCAGTAGAGTGTGTTCCTCACCTTGGTGTGATGGGCAGTAGAGTGTGTTTCTCACCTTGGTGTGATGGGCAGTAGAGTGTGTTCCTCACCTTGGTGTGATGGGCAGTAGAGTGTGTTCCTCACCTTGGTGTGATGGGCAGTAGAGTGTGTTCCTCACCTTGGTGTGATGGGCAGTAGAGTGTGTTCCTCACCTTGGTGTGATGGGCAGTAGAGTGTGTTCCTCACCTTGGTGTGATGGGCAGTAGAGTGTGTTCCTCACCTTGGTGTGATGGGCAGTAGAGTGTGTTCCTCACCTTGGTGTGATGGGCAGTAGAGTGTGTTCCTCACCTTGGTGTGATGGGCAGTAGAGTGTGTTCCTCACCTTGGTGTGATGGGCAGTAGAGTGTGTTCCTCACCTTGGTGTGATGGGCAGTAGAGTGTGTTCCTCACCTTGGTGTGATGGGCAGTAGAGTGTGTTCCTCACCTTGGTGTGATGGGCAGTAGAGTGTGGTGTCATCGTCGTGGTATCCATTGGTGTCCGGCAGGCAGCCCTCACCGTCGCCCAGGCTTACCACACTGTGGCTTTCGCTGCCCGAGTCCTGCGAGGAACCCAGGATTAGATCATAAAGATATAATTAGACTAATTAATCAATCATTGATAATAATGGTAAACATTAGTGGCTAACACTACACCTGCGTTGTGTTTAAAGATATCACCAATAATCACATTCCCGTGACATCATGTTGCTCATCTGATTAGTAAAGCAATGTAAATACAGTCAATAACTACTGTGTTAAATATATATACAAGAAAAAATAATGACACTAAATAACTAATGTTATGTACGGTCACCGCGGAAAATGGTCACCCAACGTAAAATAAACACTGGCACAATGGATAATGGCACAAATATGACTGGCGATAAATAATACAAAGATCCGAATGAATGTGCACCCATTACACAATATTATTCAGTCTTAAATGAAATACATTTGCAGCTTTCACCTCTACTGATTGACAAAAAAAATGAAGAAACGAAACAGAGAAATCCACAAACTTTCCCTTCTTCCAATGGTAATGTCTTAATGGTCCCTGGAACTTCTTAAAGGATCCTTTCATTAAAACATATATTTCATTATGTCATTATATAAGTGTGTGCAAA
This sequence comes from Panulirus ornatus, assembly GCF_036320965.1. Lineage (NCBI taxonomy): Eukaryota > Metazoa > Arthropoda > Malacostraca > Decapoda > Palinuridae > Panulirus > Panulirus ornatus. Next base: position 4,835,843 of record NC_092274.1, read on the forward strand.
TTGTTCATCATATATACTAACTACACAGCGGTTGTGTGATGTTATCTATAATGTGTGATGGTCTCAGTGTGCTTGGGAAAAAGACAAGGAATACTGTGGAGAAATGAGGGAACATAAGGGAAAAATGAGGGGACATCTGGGGAAATAATGCGGCAATGATGAGGTAAGGAGTAAATCATGGCGAAAAGGCGGAAATATAAAGAAAAATAAGGAAAAATGTTGGAAGATAGACGTGAATGTTGAGAGGAAATGGTAGAAATAGTGGGAAAATGAGGGAATATCGGGAGTAAGATAATATCAGGGGGAGAGGGGGGGAAATGGAGGGGAATGTCCCGTACCGAGGAGCGGGTGTCGTCCCGCGCGGCAGGTGCGGCGCCAGGACTCATGCTCGTCTTGTCTGGCTGTCACAGCTTCCAACACTCGTCAGTCACCAATTTATTCCAATGGTCAAACTGCACTCCGTTTTATTCCGGTGATTACATGAACGGTAATTATTCGTCTAATATGACGAGTAATGAGAATCTCTTAGAGAATTGGTCAGCCGGTGTGGATCAACGGCTGTTTCTAAATAACGATGTCAAACGTTTGTTTTCTCTGAGGGCAAACTGGTGCAATATTTCATGTCCGCACTGCGTCAGCTATATTTTGCATACTTTTCGAGAATGTTCACAGTTTATATAAATATATTTGGTAAGTAAAGCACAGGAATGTTGTGGTTTAAACGACCGTCTGTCAATGGGGCCGGGGAGCCTCGAAGGTGCAGCGTCCAGGGAGGCGTCGGGTTAGGCCAGTACTGGGCCAAGCTCTCCCGCCATAGCCTCGCCTCTCTACTAAACACGCGCGCGCCCGTGCAGACACCTCTCCCACACGCGCACGCACTACTTGCGAGTGTGCTTGCACACATGTTTATCTCACAGGTAGGGGAAAGAAGGATTAGTTAGAAATGAATGGCGTGACTTTGATCACACTCGTCCTAAGCTTCCTAGTGAGTTCGAATCCCAATCAGAGATGCGACCCTGCTCGAGATGAAGCCAGGGGCAGTTGACTATGATGCTCAGCTTTGCATATGGCCAGCAGGGAAAGAGTTCTACAGGATATTACAGGCTACAGGAGCCACGTCCTGACGCGGTAATGGCCGCCGCCTGTACCCCAGCACACTTACCATTATCATCAACCTAGTCACCATATACCTCTGCCCGTTGGACTCTACATAATGACTAGAAGAGGTTGGCTTGCGGACTGAGGTGACGCTGTGAGCGGCAGACAAGTCCATTCCGGGCGTGTGTGTGTGTGTGTGTGTGTGTGTGTATTGATCTCACACTCAAATGAGCCACACCCTCTCCTTCGCACTCACCGCCACGCTACTCACGCACTCGCATCGATTCCAACCCTAGCAATCACTATATGAGGAGCTGGAAGGATGCAGTTAACATGCAGTTAACGTGAAGGGAAAAAATGAATGATACTCTGTAATGCAGGTTTAAGGTTAGACAATTTTTCATCCAAACACAAGAGAAATCAGTAGTTATGACGAGATGGATAATGGGTGATATGTACACTTAAATAACTAATCATATTTATGTCGAGATATGTCATTAACGGACAAATGATAAAATCTATGACCTGACACCAACACTGAAAGACAAAGACAGACAAAGGGTAGAAACACCCGCGGAAACATAAATGAAATGTTCTATCTAACATCAACATGAAAAATAGATTTCGTGAAATACACAACTAAAATATTCTTTTTAACAATGGCATGAAGAGTAAACTTATGGGAATGACAGAGTCAAGAAGAGACGCATTTCAGTTCAGGGTACGAAGGCGAAATGGAGCGCGGACGGCACAGTCGGCCAGGCAGTACGGAAGCCAGGGAGCAAGCCAGTCGCCCAGATGGTCCTCTTTATCATGCCAGCTGCCGACATTGCCGGCCGGCCAAGTGATACTCTTTTATCAGGCCAGCTGCCGACATTAGTGTTGGTGCAACGGGCATGCCCGAAGAGGAAGGCTATGGACAAAGATGATGGACTTGTACATGAGAAGTTTACACATATCATCACTATATGCAGGACACAGACAATGTATTTCTAGTTAAACATAAAAAATTTCGGTGAATTTCAGCATACAGAAAGTTAACAATGTTTTTATAGTTTCTGTTAATCATCTGTTTGCCTACCTCTGCGTTCCTTGTCACATTTTCCCTTTCAGCACGCTTTACGTTCAGTAGAATTATAATGGAATCATTAAACGTACCTTAAAGTGAACTTCGCATGTATCCTTAAGTGTTTTATTATCTGTAAAATTATAGAATCATACAATTTTCCATGACATTCATCGTGAATATGGCCGCGTCCATAAAGTGAGCATTGACTTACTCAAGACGAATGACAGGAAATGTGACAAGAAATTCAATACCCTCTTTCAATGTAAATGAACTTTAAATCAAAATATTACCTTACTTCCTCTTTTTCACCCCTAACATACTTCTGCTTTTTAACCAACAAAATCAAACTCGACAGCATACTTATCTGAACTCATTAAGTAAAGTACGTCTGCAAGGAAACTAAACAAACTGTCCTCGATGACAGTCACTGAAATAAGGCATCGTCCGCTTGCCACATCATCCCAAACACTGGCACAGAAACAACGAAATGAGGGATAAAGAAATCACTCCATGCCAGGCCTTATTCTCACATCCTGGCCATGTTCCTGACTTGTGCTTACATTAGTAACGTGCTGACGACGCTGACGGCCTTGCTAATGTGCTGATACTCGTCACCCTCCCTCACTAGCGGCATCAGCAAGTTTTATCGGGTAATGGACTCAGCACCAGTTGCTACCAGACTCGAACACATATCACAACTATCAGTGTTATGCTCTCGAACCAAATCATAATTATCCACAGGTGGCTGAATACCGTGAAATCCTTTAATATAAATGAAATTCTTGGTTATCAATATAAAACTGTGTATACCAAGACTATATTTGGGTACGATCCATTAAAGCTTCGTATATTATTCAAAATAAATGATTCGTATTCTCAAGTTAGGCTATCTATAAGCTTGACGTCTGGGAATAGTTAGGGATGAGCAAGTCTACCAGGCCTTAATATCCTCTTTCGTCTGGTTTCATTTGTTTCATTCTTTAAGAGAACGAAGTGTGTAGTGACCTATACAAGCCACACAAAGAGACACGGCCTAAAGGTGTTCACCTGACCTGTCTAGCGGGTTATGTATCGAACGGTGTGTGTGTGTGAGTGTGAAGTCTGGGTTATTGACCCCAACTACTGTCTGACACAGCTGTCTCATACCTGGGTCTTGCATATACCATATCTGATACGTATGTACGTTCTCAAATTTCTGTTTAAACATACACATACTCTATATGTATACATCCGCTTAAACGTACAACGGCCCTTCTTTGCAATGTCCTAATTGATATTAACAAAGTTCTCCCTATTTCTGTGAGTCCATGGGCCTATCAGGCTCATCTGTCGCCCTCCTATATCGATGATATGTATGCCCAGTGTAATTTCTATGCCTGCCTCCATCTATGCCCTTGCTAAGTGTCTAGCACACTACGACAGAAGCTATGTAGATTTACACAAGTAATTAAAAGAAAAATGAAAAATGATTATGAAAGCCCGGAGCAGTTCACAGTCTCGTTGCTATCGACCAGGCGCCGGCGTCGCACCTCTCGATCAAACTCAAATATTCATCGTACACGACCCACCCTAATTCCCTACACAACCCAAGTCACGAGGGATAAGGGGGTAGCCTGATCACCAAGGAAATCAAGGGATAAACTAAACACGAGGACAACACGGTACAAAGATCAGTCATATTTGAACGGAAGCACCGTGAGTTAAAACTACTGACAGTTTTCGCTTAGACAATATCCAATGGAGATTCATTCCAATGTTCTGTAACTACTTTTGTTGATATACAATTGTTTCTACCATGTACCTGCACTATTTTGTCTAAATCTCTTGAAATAATCAAAGCATTTGTCTATTTTGCCTTTATTCACTAATTTCGTGTCCTTTACAAATCTTAAAGTACTTATTTGCGTATGGCGTTACCAGTTATTTGCGTATAGCGTCTCCAATTTGCTGAAACAGATGATCAAAAAGTGTAGGGCGTAAGACTGAGCCATGTGGTACTCCGCTTATATTACCATGATGTTATGAGGGACTGACCTGAGCGTGGGCGTGGGCACAGGCGGCACACAGCAAGGTCTGACACTCATGACAGCGTGCAGCAGCAGTAGCAGCAGCGGGGTCACCACGATGATGACAGTGAGCGCAGGAGGCGGCGCCTCCGCCTCCCTCCATGGCCTCCATCACACCACGTACCCACGTGTTGCTCTGAAGCCCCGGCACCTGCAGGAGCAAGCGTTAGTGCGTGCCTCCCGCCACCCGTAGCGTTATGCCTCTGCCCCTGCTGCCATCAACACTGTACCTACATCATGACTACCAATGGCTACATCATCACTATCGCTAGATATATCATCACTATCACTGGCTACATCATCACTATCGCTAGATACATCATGACTACCACTGGCTACACCATCGCTATCGGTAGATATATCATCACTACCACTGGCTATATCAACACTACCACTAACTACATTATCGCTACCACTAGATACATCATCATTACCACTACTACTACCTACATCATCACTACCACTAGCTACACTATCACAGAATACATCATTGCTATCTCTAGTTACACCATTACTATCACTTGCCACATCATCACTACCACTAGCTACATTTTCACTACAACCACCTACGTAATTACTACCACTAGCTCCATCATCGCTATCACTGCATTATCACTGCCACAACCTATATCATCATCACTACCCACACCACCATCAGTAGATACTACCACATCAATACCACCACCACCATGTACCTCACCAACACCACATCACCAACACCAGCCATACAACCCCCACCACAACACCATCACCAACACTAGCTGCCACAACCTCACCACCATCACCGACATGATCTCTTTAACACCACCAATATTATACATCATCTGACACCTCATCACCACCATCACCAACACTAGCCACCACCATCCTGCATCTCACCACCACCATCACCAACACTAGCTACCATAACCAATACGGTCTCTACAACACTAAATAAAGGCAGTAAAAACAAAGGATTTTAACATTACTTGACCCATACTAGAAACATTTGGCTTCATATCATTATTAGTAAAGCCGCTCTGTACATAACATAGTAAATATTTCTTCTATTTTATTTGGCACTGACTCTCTACCCCTGCTACTGACCTCTACCCTTGGCTGTGACCCTTCCCCTGGTAGAGAATTCTACTCTAGGCACTGACTCTCTACCCTTGGTACTGACCCTACCCTTGGTACAAAATTATATCCTTGGCACTGACTCTACCCTTGGCACTGACTCTACCCTTAGCACTGACTCTACCCTTAGCACTCACCCCGTCTTTGGGCAGAATGGACTGCTGGCGACACACAGGGCAGGTAAGAGTCAAGGACTCCGCTGGGGTGTAGCTGATGAGGCACCTTTCACAAAAGGTATGGAGACACGGCAGCACCTGAGATGAAGCAATCAATTGATTAATACGTACCTACTACACACAGATGCTATACTTAACATACAGCTGTTTATCTACCTTCTACATATACAAGAGAAGCCAACCTTACCACCCATTTATCTATTTACCTTCTACACACAGGGAGAAGCCATCCTTAGCACCCATCTGTATATCTATCTACTACACAAAGAAGAGCAACCATCCTTAGCACCAATCTCTCTATCTCCAATACACAAGGGAGAAGACATCCTTAGCACCCCTGTATTTCCTACACACAAGGGAAAAGTCGTTCTTAGCATTTCTGTAGTTCTTAAACACAGGGGAGAAGAGTCCAGGCACAGGGGCAGAAAAGTGGGAATCCACATTATGGGGGAATCGTCACCAGTGGGGACACCCGTGGTCTGCCATGGTTCCAGACCACTGATGTACACAAAGTGGGAACGAACACTGAGGGATCCTGTCACCACTGGTGGCGCCCCTAGTGTGCCTACCGACTTCAAAATAAGTTTTCACGTCATCACTATCATAACATAATAAGTGTAAGGCATCATATTTTCTTACTTGGAGTGACACAAGCGATATCGCGGCCGTACACTTCACCTCATACACTCATGTTAATGCCTCACATGAGGTCACATCACCCGCAGACCTGGGTTCATCTTTGCGACACTTGGGGAGCTGCGACGCTTGTAGGATCCTGTGGTGCGTCGGTGGCACGTGTCAGATGCGTCAGAGCGATATGAAGACTGCACGTCCCAGAGAGGGAGAAAGGCACAGAGACGCTACTGTGTCCCCTCACGCGCAGCGCTGCCTGCTACATGAACCCGTAGCAGTGCATATTACGGTACGTCACTCTCCCTACAACACGCTCGCGTCACCCTATACACACACACACACACACACACACACAACACGCGACGATCAAACCCCAGTGTCTCCCCTCCCACGTCCACCCTCACTAGTGCCTCACGCCAACGTCTCTGAACGCCCACACCAAAACTTCCTCTTAAAATTTTCACTGCCGATCACGAGACCCGAGCAGAAGCCGCCTCGTTCTAACTCCTGGAGTATCTGGTGCTAATGAAGCGGCAGGGAAGCCCCAGCTGTAGCCAACAAGCCCAACAAACCTGTCTATCTGCAAGGAAGTTGATAGAGGCGAGACCTGCAGAGCCGGGTCGTAGCCACACTCGCTGGTCTTTGGTTGGTTGGGTTTCAGGCCAACCAACAGCTAGGGTCATTAGGGCCAACCAACAGCTAGGGTCATTAGGGCCGTCAACCAAATTGTACCAATCGTAAAATCCTGACCACCAAGTGTTAAGGACGACCATCAGACCATATACACTCTCGCTATGTATATGAACCTTTGTCTCTGCTGACCACACTGTCTTTCACAACACTACCCAAGTGTCAGCTGCCTGGCGTTGCTGACACATAAAGGGATCATCCTGTTCTGGCGTGTGACGACGCCCTCTTGAGTTCAGGGAGCATTATGATGTCACAAGGCCGCGTGACATCACCACCCACGCGCCGTAATGAGCACAATTAGGCAGGCGGTGGCCCCGCTAGGGGCGTCTGACCTTCACGTACTGTGGCTATGGCGTGTGAATCTTGTGGCTCGGCCAGTCTTCTGAACTCCTCCACCACCACCACAACACCAAGCCACCCCCAACACCAACTCTCCACCACACAAACGCCACCCCAGATATGATTTCATGCTCTCATTATGTAAATGGTACATACATTCTGCCTTCACATACAACCTCTCGTGTGGTTAGACGCACAGCTAGGCAACCACGGTGACGGATACATACAACCCTCAGAGTCTCCCTTCGTTCACTCTGTCCCCTGAAGGGCAAAAGGTAGAGCTCAACCTTTTCACCCATACTAAGGCTGCACCCCATCTTGCAGTGACGTGATCACAAAGCACCAACATCCTCGTTCTCTTGAACGGTGGGGGGGGGGGGGGGTTAACGGGCAACTGCAGCAACCTAGTTAGTGGATGTAGTAACTGCACCACATTCTGTAGCGACCAATCACTGATCACAACACACAACACTTTATAACAATCCATCGCTTGTAACTCTCTTTGATGTGAGTGTTTACGAATAACCTCATGTATACAGGTTTACTTTAAACTGTTTAATGTATACAAGTTCACATTAAACTGTTCATTGTATACAAGTTCACATTACACTGTTTCATGTATCAAGTTCAATTACGTATATCACGTCTTAAAAAAGAATAATGAAAATTTTGAGTAGATTACTAGACGACAGTTCAAGTCCACATGTCAAGTTCACACTGTGACACAGTTCCATGTATCAAGCTCAATTAGATATGGACGTCTTGTCAAACACGGATGTAAACTTCGAACTGAGGATTGACACCTGTGCTGCGGACACTGAGGTCCTGCGGGATGGTTAAGGCTGTCGTCCACCTTGAGGCAGTGGGCCACTGGCTGTGGCCCTCCAACACCCACCTGGGGAGTGATCGTCTCCGTTAACCTCTCTGGTGTGATGCTGGTGACATCACAGGCGTGGAACCCCGCGCCCTGTCCCCGCGCTGTCCTTAATACTGAGTGTGGATCACACCCACTCGGCGCCACCACAGCTCTCCCCTCCGACTCCTTGACACTTGGCAGTGTGAGGCAGATTAGTGTTACGTCAGGATCATGTTTCGTGAGGCTGTTATGAGTTTAACCTCCCCCCTCCCCCCACAATGAGATAACACTGGTGGACTGAGTTAATCTAATGACACCCTCCATCCTGCCTAGGCAGACGGGGTTATCAGATACATAAACAAAAGCGGGAGTAAAGACGACCATCAGGACACAGTGGCGATGAGCCAGATATCCTTGCTTCAATAACGAGTATGGCGGCACGAGGGACCAGATCAGGGGCCACACTTACTCTTGCTTGTGTGAGTGTTCCCATCATCATGATGGCCGATTTCCGCATCACAAGTATTAATCATGCTTCATGTATCAATAGCTGTTGCCACACACACACACACACACACACACACACACAAACACACACACACACACACACACACACACACACACACACACACACACAAACACACACACACACACACTGGTCCCAGTTCTTTCAACCTCATACTGACATGTCTCGTAAATATCCCCTCAAGGAAAGAGATCCTGAAGGGTGTAAGATATAAGCACAAACACAAGCACGTTTTGTGTGGGTGTGTCTCGGAGCAATAGAGTTTTAAGCACAGGATACTTGACGACTACTTAGGAAAAGGTCGTAAGTTCAGACACCGTCCATGTCCGTGCAACAGTTGTGTGGTCCGTGTGCTATATTCTCTCATCGAGGAGGAGACACGGACCGGCTTTCTGACCACCTGGAAACCCATAGTGTACCAAGTGTGTGATATAAATCATTCTCCATAGTCAAGTGGGGTCCCTGTGGGTCCATCCCCGTGATGGCTCTCCAACCATAGGGTAGATGCTGTGTGTCATAACACTGGGTCGCTTCACTACAAGGAGGAGAGCAGCTGATGGCACCAGCAGGGTAGGCCGTTGCACCAGTGAATGATCGCTGGTAATAATGTCTTATGGGGAGGACGATTTACGGCTGATGTGATCCTTCATCAGCCTCCTGGCTACCAACCCCGATTATCTGTGTATGTCTCACGGGAGACTTACTCCCTCCACGACGTCCACTTCAACAAATGTAATCAATATAATTGCTAATATCCCACTGGATAACAGTCCCCCCTGAGGGAGCATATTAGGGATATGTGGTGGGCGTGGGACGGCCAGAGGCCCTTGTGGAAGCGTCCAGGAATATGCAGTAGGTGTGGGAGATATAAATCCTAGTGATAGGTGTCCCAGATATCCAATCTGTATAAGCCGTCACCAACACTATGTTACAATTCTTTGTGTATCTAATAATACAAGATTCATACGATATTTCTTGTGGTACAAGAGTTAGAGTTAATAACTGAGATGGTATTACTCTAGTCAATACAATGATCATATTCTTTAACATGATTAAACAAGACGTTTGATTCTTGTCCTGTTCTTATACTATATCTATGTTACTTAAGCCCAACAGAAAGATCCTTACCAGACTGCCCAACATGAAATTTATAACAGTTTTTACATGTAACTGTAAACGCACCTTGCGGAACTTTCTGGTGAATTACTGATTAAGATATTCTTTATATTATAGTTGTTGCTGAGGACAACATTTACATGAATGATTTAAGCAACATGGGAAGCAAAGTAAAATCAATATAAAAACGGAAACTAAAAGGTTTTTGGTGTCAAGGGGAGGTTTGGGTTTGACTATTAAATTATTTTACTTTACTAACTTCAGGGATTTATCGATGAAAGATCTAGGATGCTTTAACTTAGATCCAACAGAATATATCTTCTCGAACTCAACATCAATAAACTCTGGATTGCATATACGTAATGCCCTAAGGAACATAGACTGGAATGATGATAATACAACTGTCATGTTAAATTATCATCAATATATATATATATATATATATATATATATATATATATATATATATATATATATATATATATATATATATATATATATATATATCCCTGGGGATAGGGGAGAAAGAATACTTCCCACGTATTCCCTGTGTGTCGTAGAAGGCGACTAAAAGGGGAGGGAGCGGGGGGCTGGAAATCCTCCCCTCTCAATTTTTTTTAATTTTCCAAAAGAAGGAACAGAGAAGGGGGCCCAGGTGAGGATATTCCCTCAGTGGCCCAGTTCTCTGTTCTTAACGCTACCTCGCTAACGCGGGAAATGGCGAATAGTTTGAAAAAAAAAAATTATATATATATATATATATATATATATATATATATATATATATATATATATATATATATATATATATATATATATATATATGAATTGTGTGCATGTGTATATATGTATGTGTCTGTGTGTATATATATGTGTACATTGAGATGTATGGGTATGTATATTTGCGTGTGTGGACGTGCATGTATATACATGTGTATGGGGGTGGGTTGGGCCATTTCTTTCGTCTGTTTCCTTGCGCTACCTCGCAAACGCGGGAGACAGCGAAAAAAAAAAAATATATATATATATATATATATATATATATATATATATATATATATATATATATATATATATATATATATATATATATAATTATACATGTGTGTGTGTGTGTGTGTGTGTGTGTGTGTGTGTGTGTGTGTGTGTGTGTGTGTGTGTGTGTGTGTGTGTGTACAGTAGTTATTCATGAAACGATTCTTACACTACGTTTTTTGTTTTATACCCATTCTTTCCTTTTTGAAGGGAAACTGAACTAATCCTTGGTTTTACTATAAGGTCATATTCAACAAAGTACAACATCGCTAATCGCACAGAAATGGTTACCGAAAACAGCCACTTCCACAGATTATTTTGCACATGGATATCAATAATAATAATAATAATAATAATAATAATAATAATAATAATAATAATAATAATAATAATAATAATAATATAGGGGATTTCAAAAGAAATGAATGATATGGCGCTAATCATTATGAGTAGAGAGTCCATCGTGTGTGATAGTGTAAAGGTGTGGTTAATGTGGTACGTGTACCGTGGGGTCAGAGGTATACGTACCGCTGAGGCTAAGGGTACGTACCTTAGGGTTGGAGTACCGCCGGGTACATATACCGCAATGGAGGAGCTGCGAGTCTGCGGCCGAAGACCTAGAGCTACCTCCTGAAGAAGTCGCCGCAGGCTGCGGTGCGTGCGTTCCCGAGTTGCGAGCGTGCACCACACAGCCGTTGGAGGGCGCGGGAGCGCAAGGCTGTGGGGTACCGGGGCCGGAACCCGCCGGGACGCTGTAAGTGCCACTCGAGAGTCGGTCCTCCTCGACCTTCCCCACGTCGAAGTCAGGGTCCTGTGTTGGTGAAGGGGAGATGGTGTCTTTCGTTAGCTGACGTGGTGGTGGTGGTGGTCGGCAGGACGTAATGCACTCACACACACACTCTTTACACTCCAACACGCCAACGCACTCAGTAAAAATGCCCATCAGAGGCACTGAGACCAAGTACCTCACCAACGCACTCGACGAAACACACTACTCAGGGTGGTGGGTATACATGTCTTACCAACACACTCAGCCACGCATTCCCACACCAACGCACTTAGCAACACACTCCATCAGGGAAGATGTGTCCAGGTACCTCATACTCTTTCCTTTACACTCGCAAACACATCCCTTAATACCACACTTTAGTGCGAGCAACATAAACACACACAGACCATGCACTTACCAACACACCTACAGTATCTTGATTACCAACATTCAATATACTTGTCCTCAATACTGTGTTGTCTGACGTCGCTAAGAAACACAATACTGACGTGCAAGCTACACCACGGAGGTTTCCATCCCAGGTACACTGTATAATGGCTCTGGATGCTTTGATAGCCGAGGTGGCAATACAGAGGTGGCGTCTGTCACCTGTTGTTCATGACTGACCTTGGTTGCTTTGAGAGCCGAGGTGGCTGGGTTGAGCTCCTGGCTTGGGCAGGGTTGGTTGAGGTCGTCTGAGAGCTCCGTCAGCGTGTACGTCCGCCCGGCTTCAGATCCCGCCTCCTGCGGCGCGGGCTCCTCCATGGCGGGCAGCTGGGCTTCCGAATGAGGATCTTGCTGCTGCTGTCCCGCTTGCCGCCGCGCCGCTGCGGCAAGATGAGCCGGGTACTGCAAGAGGCAGAGGGAGACTTTAGTCTAAACCTTACACTTTATTACCAACACACCAACACTTCATTACGTGATACGTACACTTCCTAATACTTACACTTCATTCCTTGATATACCCACATTTCATTTCCGAAACCCACACTTCGTATCTCACAAATACACCTAAGTCTATCATGTTAATATCTTCCACTACACTAATATCCCACCAGCTTTTGCAATAACGTTACATGGCTTGTGCCTCCGTCTCTCTTACCACCAGAGGCAAAGAGCCTTCTCAGAACTGGACAAGAAACACCGATGACATGACCACGGGGACAGGATGGGACGCGTTTCAAACGTCATCTATACGGGCAGGCCATCAGGATGTCTTTGTTTCTGTTCTTAATCCACAATGTTGTATCTCCTAACAGTTATAATCCGACTTCTTTCGAAAAGGGAAACTTTTCCACGTCCACAAGTACTTTTCTATATCTTCCTCTTTTGTTCAACATTCTATCTCTTTTAATAATTTCTATACTCCACTGAAGGGCCGGGCTCAAAAGGACTTTCGTCTGTAACTGAAACCCATGACATGCAACATCAAAATTATGACCCATGTATGAAAACATTAGCTACTGGATGTAACCCACAACACAAGTCATTCCCACTCCAATGTCATGTCTTCACTACATTTGTTACTATTACAACGTCTATCTCGTATCGACAGAGTATGTATACATTTTCCTTACGTCCCCCAACGTTTCTTTAAGCTGGAACGTTAACCGGATGTAGGGCGTGCGGGGCGATGGAATGGAGAAGGCCTGTTGTTCCTTTGGTGAAGGTTTATCTCCCGTTCATTAGACAAGGCATTTGTCCTTCGCCTACGCTACCATCACCAAGACACACACTCCTGTTGTCTCCTTTTTTTATGCCTCCCCGTTCTATATAAGGTTCCGGACCTGTGTCGGAGCAACAATTAGCAGCTCCCTACAGCGGATCTATTCGTCATACGCTAAAAACTTGGGCCACATATATGCCTCACCATGAACGTCACCAGCCTCCACTGGGCAACCAAGAGCTATCAATGGCGCCTCACTGCGGCCAAGTCAGATCCCAGTGACCCTAGGGTACGATCGCGGTAACACAAGATACGTTAAGGCTATGTAAGGATAAGTCAGGTTCCGACGTAATTCGGCAGGATAATCTGAGCATATCCGATATATCAAGAGCAACGAATTCATGTAAAAACCAGAACAGATCGAAACACGTGAGACCAAATCATATAATAGGATGGGTATCCTGCACGTTTTCAAGTACCAGTCATTGTAAACATGACCCCTGGTGGCTGTACGCACACACAAAAAAAGAGGACAACCTCTGCAGCGTTGCCACACACACACACACACACACACACACTACATGGTGGGTATGAGTAAGCATCTGCCCATATGGACGCCAGGAGCCTCCCCCCCGGCGGAGGCCGGCCCGAGATAGTGGCCTGATGAACAGTGGGGGTAATACGTCCCTGTCGGGTACCCCACACACGCAACGGTACAGGCACAATCCCCTGAGAGAGAGAGAGAGAGAGAGAGAGAGAGAGAGAGAGAGAGAGAGAGAGAGAGAGAGAGAGAGAGAGAGAGAGAGAGAGAGAGAGAGAGAGTGTGTGTGTGTGTGTACCTACAGTGGGATTTACTGTCTGGTCGTCCACCAAGAAGTGATGTTAGTCGTCTGTCCTACCTTCCCTTGAAGCTTTTGACGTTTGACAACACACTGAGGCGTCTCTTCATCTTGCATGGCGAGCCCCCGAATACATCTTGTTTACTGCCATTTTTGAGATATTCCATGTAAGTCTCACCAATCTAATCACCCTGTCCCCTCCATTTTGCAAAGTGTTCAAGATAAGGATTTCTCTTTTGGTTCCTTCTATCAGTTCTCGTCTGTATATTATTATTTAACTTCCTCTTCTTTGCAGACTCTACAGCTGAAGTGCTTTCTGTCTTTTATGATCATTCATGTTCCATATAATTTTCCTTTTTTTCTGTTAGTTGTCACGGCACGGGGAACTGAACGCCCTAATCAAGGATGAACAGCTGGGTTGACTGTACACCAACTGCCACGCAACTTAGATTCGAGCCTACGTGGACTGGACCCCGGGCGGCCCGTTAGCGCACCACAGATAGTTGTTCTTGTGAGAGATCTCATGATCATACCACTCATCACCTGGGTGGGTAAAACATTGCTTTCAATATGATCTCCGAATTTAGACCTTATGGTATATACTGACTCCTTGTGGAGGGAAACTAGGCTTACGGGAGGGTGCTGGAGGGAAGGCAAGCTGAGGGGAGGAGTCTGGAGGGAAATTGGGCGGGAGGAAGAAAATGGGGAGCGATCCGCACTGGAGAGAGGTTTTGTGGAAGTATGTGAGGCTGGTGATGGATGCAGGCTTGGGGAGAGGGGATGGGAGAGGGACTGGGCTGGGAAGAGGTGCTGGCGAGACATCATGGGCTGGGAAGATGTGCTAGGGAGAGAAACTGGGCAGGGAAGATGTGCCAGGGAGACATCCTGGGCTGGGAAGATGTGCTAGGGAGAGAAACTGGGCTGGGAAGTTGGAAATACTTACTATACTTTCCCCAGGCTGACCTACTCCACTGGCAACACTGAACATGCAACTATTACTATGTACTACGATGTACAGTGTGGTTTACCTCACGGACACGACCGTCCGTCAAGGGCATATGGTCCGTCTGGTGGTCTCACCAGTACCAGGCACCAGACTCAATCTATCTGAGGACTTGGTTGGGCACCAGTACCCTCAGTGGTAATTCACACACTAGTACTTGCGCAGACTCACAAGGGAATAAGACGACCCTGAACCATTACCTGGTATTCAGAGACGAACATTCCAACTCTGAACAACCCCCTCTCAAAGCGGCCCTTACCCAATGGTAGGAGGAAAACCAGAATCACACCACTGGAGGTAACCAGGGGTACCATATTCTGTCTGGTACCCCAGACAACTGGCGGTAGTTATGGGAACTGACGGGACGAGATCCCCTCCTCCACGTAGCCTTGGGGCCAGCCATCCGATGATCCGAGTGATGACAGACTTGTATATCCATCATCGTAGAAATTTATATTCTAAGATCATCCGCCGAGGTCCTCGCCCTCTACCCACGCATACATGATCGTCCGCAGCCTCCAACATCACATACATGATCGTCCGCAGCCTCCAACATCACATACATGATCGTCCGCAGCCTCCAACATCACATACATGATCGTCCGTAGTCTTCAACATCACATACATGATCGTCCGCAGCCTTCAACATCACATACATGATCGTCCGTAGTCTTCAACATCACATACATGATCGTCCGCAGCCTTCAACATCACATACATGATCGTCCGCAGCCTTCAACATCACATACATGATCGTCCGCAGCCTCCAACATCACATACATGATCGTCCGCAGCCTCCAACATCACATACATGATCGTCCGCAGCCTTCAACATCACATACATGATCGTCCGCAGCCTTCAACATCACATACATGATCGTCCGCACCCCAGCTTCCCCCCCCCCCCCACATGGACGTCTAAACCCACCTCGTACCTCACGTCCATGATCGCACGGACATGCATCCCGAGAGCGGGGTGTCTCCTCACCCACGAGATGAAGCAGAGCGGCCATCCTTAATGAATGTGGCCGGTTCCTGTCTATCAGGGAACACGACCCCACTGAGCTAACTCTTATCCCATGACGAGGGGCATTCTGAAGGTTATCTCGTGAGGACTACATGAAGGTCAGTTGTAGGACATTGTCTGGGGCGCTACACGTCCTTGAGTCAGTACAAGGAGACTGGCGTACAAGCATATCTGGAACACCTTCCAGTCGAACGTGTAGTCTGATATGCTGCGTGTACACACACCATTCTCGTCTCTACCACTGTTCCTATGTATCTGGGATGTTCCACACCTTCTGGGATGTGTATCCCACGTTCAGCAGTATTGTCTGGGTGTTGGGGAGGGAGTGTACACGGAGCTACACACCACTAGTGATGTCTGGATGTTGGGGAGGGAGTGTACACGGAGCTACACACCGCTGGTCATGTCTGGATATTGGGGAGGGAGTGTACACGGGCCTACACACCACTGGGGTAGACCAGGAAGTGTATCGGGCCCCACACGGCAGTTCAGTAGGGCCGCCTCCTGCCACCCATGATGGAGAGCTTCATAAAACAAGATCATAATATGTAAATAAGGGAGTGAGAGCGGCACCTGCTACAGTACTGTGTGGAATGGTATAGCTTAGGGATGTGGGCCCTTGATGAGGATATCA